>NW_008336062.1:160886-193158 GCF_000622305.1 Nannospalax galili | reverse complement strand
TAGGGGCCTGCTTAGCTTTGAGTCTGGTTATAGGTCTAGAGGCAACAATAACTGGGCCCTGAGGGACATCAGCTTCATCTTGCTGAATGGGATTAGCTTCCTCAATGGGATTAGTTTCCTCAGGCAAGGGTGGGGAGACTGGGTCTGCTGAGGGTGGGAAGATTAATTCATCAGGTGAATCAAATTCCTCAGAGTCTGAGGATTCAAGATCCTCAGCCTCCTCAGAGTTCTCCCACACATCTCCATCCCACATGTCAGGATTCCAATCTTTTCCTACTAATGCTCTCACCTTTACTGCTGACACCCTTTGAGGCTGGGAATTAAATTTGCATTGTTGGTCAGCCAAACATATAATAAGGGCCCCAGCTTGATTTTCTGCAGCTTTAGCTTTCTGGGTGCTGGAGAGAAGATTCTCTTCCAGGGCACACTTGGAAATTTTTAAACAGTTGATTCTAATCTGGAGCTTATTCAATTTTATCATTAAGTTCATTGTTTATCTTCATCACTTTATCCAGAGATGCTAGCAGTAACCAGCCAGCATCATTATTTTTCTTATTTTTCCACAAATTGTCAAATGTTTTATGTATAGAATCACTGAATTTCTTGCTCTTCAGAAGAGGTGAGTTAGGAGATTCAAATGGGTGTATCCATAATTGTTTCAAGTAGTCTACACCACGGATTTTCAGTGCTCTCCATGCTATTTGAAGACTCTGAGTCAGACAGCCTGCTCCAAATACCAACAACCCCATTAAAGAAATTCATCCTTTCAATTCTGTTCCTCTAGAACCATTCCTTGTACTACAATCTATATGAGTTAGGGTTCTCCAAAGAAACAGAACTGGTAGAATGAATATATATGTATAGGGATTTATCAGCTTAGCTCACAGGATAGAGTCTGAGTAGTCCAACAATGGCTGCACCACACTGGAGAGGCTGAGAATCCATAGTCTCTCAATCCACAAGGCTGGATGTCTCAGTAGTCCCAATCTGGTGCTGAAGGTCTGACAAATTCCAAAAAGATCAGCTAGTCTCCAGTCTACAGCAGCAAGATGAACTCACCAGTGAGAGAGAAGGCAAGCAGCAAGAAGCAAAGGACTCTCCTCTGGCATGGCCTTTTATATGGGCTGCCACCAGAAGGTAACACCCACATTTAGGCTGTGTCTTCTAGCTTCAGATGATCCAATCAAGAAGATCTCTTTCATTTCAGTTAATCCCAGATCCAGTCAAGTTGACACACCCAGGATAAGCCATCACAGATGCTTACTGGACTCAGTTGATGTCTCTTGGTAAACCTTATATTACAGTTTTAGTTAACCAGATCCCCACAAAGGACATTATAGACACCGGAGCTGATGTTCCTATCATAAACAGTCCTGGACTTCTAATTGGCACACTCAGTCTCCAGTTTTAAACATTCAAGTGATTGGTTATAAAAATAGTCCCCTCCAAAGTGACAAAACCCTTTGGGTAACTTTTCAAAATTGAAATATTTTTCAACCCTATATTTTTCCTTTATGGGTTTCCTTTTGGAGAAGAAACCTCCTGTCTCAATGGGGTTGTGACATTTCTATACCTGACTGCCCCGTTTTCCTAAGGGCCACTGAAAAACACATACCTAAAATCTCCTGGATAGAAAGTACCCTGTTTGGGTAGATCAGTGGCCATTTTGGGGGGACAAACTTTAAACATTATATTAGTGAATCCAAGAACAACTTCAGGCTGACCATATAGAAACATCATTTATTGCCTGGAATACACTGATATTTTTCGTTCCCACAAATCTGGTATATGGAGACACTTACATGATCTCTGTGTTGTTAATGGTCAACTGTGTTGTTTTAGAGCTCTCCAAATTGGAGTTTCCTCTCCTGTCATCATCCCTTAAAATGATCATGTTATTGTTACTAATTTAAAATATTTTTTCTCTATACCTTTACACCCTGATGGTAAAGAAAGATTTGCTTTTTCTGTACTTAATTTGAATAATCAGACACCCATGTCTCATTATCAAGGTATGATTAATAGCTTTCCTTTCTGTCTTGGTGTGTACATAAGGTGATACACCCCACTAGACAAAAGTTTCCTAATATATATTTCATTTTATGGATGATATCTTATTAGCCTCATCAACTAAAGATATAAATCTAAGTGTTCTAAAAGATTTACAAGCCTCATTAAAAAACTTTCATTTGCAACTTGACCTAAACAAAATTCAGCTAGATGTCCCATACACCTATCTTGGATATATTATCACTAATGCTTTCATTAAATCTCATAAATTACTGTTAACTGTTCCTCAAAAAAATGACATTAAATTCTTTCCATCTTTTTTTAGGTAATATCAATTGGCTTCAACCTTTTCTGGGAATTCCCAATGCAGTTCTCATCTTTTTGTCTCTTTTAAAAGAGATACTGGAGAGGGTAGGTTTGGACTTCCATTGGTGTAGCAGCTCTGATCTCAGCAGACCTCCAGAGAGTGCTGAGTTCTGCCCTCCCTCGGGCATCCCTCTGTCAGAGGGCCTGAGAACACAGGGGACTGCCTGAGAGGCCCTGGATCCTGCCTCCACAAGGTGGTGAGCTTCCCCTAATTGTGCCATACCCATCCCCCTACCTGGGATTTGTGAGGCCTCTCTCAAGGCTCCAGGGAAGATCTGGCTTTGGTAGGCTAAGGCTGAGATCCTAGAAGACAGCCTTAGGGTGGGTTTCCATCTCCATTGGTGTAGTGTCTCTGATCTCAGCAGACCTCCAGAGAGTGCTGAGTTCTGTCCTCCCTCTGGCCTCCCACTGGTAGAGGGCCTAAGAATGCAGGGGACTACCTGAGAGTGCCTGGATCCTGCCTCCCAGTGGTGAAGGAAGCCCGAAGTGTGCCTGATTGGAAGCTGAATTGGGCTTCTAAGGGTACTCCTGAATAGCTGATCTGAAGCCATCAGTTCCCTCCAAATTAAACCTGAGAGAACCTGAACCTGTACCAACCAGCTTTACATGACCAATAAAGAAAGGATCTAGGCACCCCGATAATACAAACAAAAGCATACGTCAACTTAATTCTCATATCAGAATCATAAACAACAAAAGAAATTCACATTTCAAAATCACAATGAAAGAATAATAAAATGGAAAGCCAAAACACTATGACCCCACCGAACTTCACCAGTCCTGTAGAAGAGTTCTACAGGAGAACCCCCTAGAAATAACCCAGGACAATGACTTTAAAAGAACAATCATAAACAGGATCAAGGAATTCAATGAATTCAAAGAACACAGGAATAAACAAATCAAAGAACTAAAAGAAAATAGGGATAAACTTCTGAATGAATTCACAAAAGAGATAGAAACACTGAAGAAAACTCAGGCAGAAATGAAGAAGGAAGTGCAAAACTCAGTAAGCCAACTTGAAACAACAGGGAAAGCCTCACCACTAGAATGAATGAAATGAAAAACAGAATATCAACACTGGAGGATAAAGTTGAAGAACTGGACTACTCAAGCAAAGAGTATGGAAAAAATTTTAAAACACAGGAATGGACACCACAGACATGGGACACCATGAAAAGACAAAACCTATGGATCATAAGAATAGAGGAAGGAGAAGAATTTCAGGTTAATGTTGTTGACCAGGTCTTAAACAGGATTATAAAAGAGAATTTCCCAAAATTAAGGAAAGGCATCCCCATACAAATATAGGTAGCACATAGAATACCAAATAGACAGAATCAGAAAAGAAGCTCCCTCAGACATATCATAGCAAAAACACTAAATGTACAGAACAAAGAGAGAATACTAAAAGCATCAAAAGAAAAACAACAAGTCACATACAAAGGAAAGCCCATCAGAATTACAGCTGACTTATCAATGCAAACTATGAAAGCCAGAAGAACCAGGATCAAGGAATTTCCAGTTCTACATGACAATAGATGCCATCCCAGAATAATTTACCCAGCAACAATGACTGTTATAGTTGAGGGGGAAACAAAAATCTTCCATGACATGAAAAACCTGAAAGAATACATGTTCACAAAACTAGCCCTTCAAAGAATACTTGAAACAACACAGAGAGCAGAAAGAGAAACAAATATACCCAAGGGGAAACAAAAGAAAATAAAGGTATAATGTAGGAAACACAAAATTAGAGAACACAAACAGCAATCAAAATGGTGGCAACCAATGCACATCTTTCAATAATAACCTTCAATATCAATGGACTGAACTCCCCAGTCAAAAGACACAGGGTAAGTGAATGGATTAAGAGACAAAATCCATCTCATTGCTGTCTTTAAGGAACCAATCTTACCTTCAAGGACAGGCACTACCTTAAGGTAAAAGTATGGAAAAAAATATTCCAAGAAAATGGTGCTAAGAAACAAGCAAGGGTTGCAATTTCTATTCAGCACCCCATGGAACTTTTTCAAAAATTGACCACATATTGGGCCACAAAACAAACCTCAACAAATACAAAAAAATTGAAATAATTCCATGCACTCTATCAGGCCACAATGGAATAAAGCTCAAAATCAACACCGGACAAAGCCCTAGTCACTACACGAAGTCATGGCGATTGAACAACACACTCCTAAACAATAAGTGGTTCAAAGGAGAAACTAAAAAAGAAATAAAAGAATTCCTGGAACTCAATGAACAGGATAATACAACACAACATAACCTCTGGGACACATTAAAAGCAGTCCTAAGAGGGAAGTTTATAGTTCTAAGTGCTTACATTAAAAAATTAGAAAAAGCACAAATAAATGACCTAACACTGCAACTCAAGACACTGGAAAACAAGAACAAATGAAACCCAAACCAAGAAGAAGAGAAGAAATAATAAAAATCAGAGCAGAAATTAATGATATAATAACAAACAAAAACAATAAAAGAATCCATGAATCTAAGATCTAGAAAAGCTAAACAAGACAAACAGACCCTTAGTCCAGTTAACCAAAAGAAAGAAAGAGCCAATCCAAAGCAACAAAATCTGAGATGAAATGGGAAACATCACAACACACACTCAAAAGATACAGACCATTATAAAGGAATATTTTTAAAACTTATGTCCTGCTAAATCTGAAAATCTAAAAGAAATGGATGGATATCTGAAATCATGGGACCCACTGAAGATAATCCAAGAAGAGATCAACAGTTTAAATAGACCCATAACATATAAGGAAATTGAAACAGTAATACAAAGCCTCCCAACTAAAAAAAGCCCAGGCCCAGATGGATTTACAGCAGAATTCTACCAAACATTTAAAGAAGACCTCCAACTAAGATTAAATTATTCAAAATGATAGAAAGAGAGGTATAACTCCCAAATTCCTTCTATGAAGCCAGCATTACTCTAATACCCAAATCGGGTAAAGACACAACCAAAAAAGGAAATTATAGACCCATATCCTTAATGAACATAGACGCAAAAATTCTCAACAAAATACTTGCAAATTGCATACAGACACACTTCAAAAAGACCATTCACCATGATTAAGTAGGCTTTATCCTGAGATGAAGGGAAGGTTCATTATACACAAGTCAATAAATGTCATTAATCATATAAATGGACTCATAGACAAAAACCACATTCTCATCTCAATAGATGGAGAAAAGACTTTTGACAAAATTCGGCATGCATTTATGTTCAAAGTCCTAGAGGGAATTGGACAGAAGGGACATACCTCAACATAATTAAAGCCTTATACAACAAACTTACAGACAACATCATTCTAAATGGAGAAAAACTGGAAGCAATCACACTAAAATCAGGAACCAGACAAGGATGTCCACTCTCTCCACTTCTTTTCAACATAGTGCTTGAAACTCTTCCAAAGCAATAAGAGAGGAGAAGGAGGTTAAAGAAGGAGGTCAAATTATCACTTTTTGTAGATGATATGATACTATACCTAAGAGATCCCAAAAGTTCCACCAGAAAACTCTGAGAACTGATCAACACTTTCAGTATAGTGGTAGGTTATGAAATCAATCTACAAAAACCAGTAGCCTTTCTATATACCAATAACAAGCAACTGAAGAAAGAATATAGGGAAATGCTCCCATTCACAATTGCTGCAAAAAAAAAAAAATCTTGGAATAAATCTGATGAAAGAAACCAAAGATCTCTACTATGAATATTTAAATCATGAAAGAAAGAGATTGAGAAAGACACCAGGAGATGGAAGGAGCACCCATGCTCATGAATTGGAAGAGCTAATATTGTGAAAATGAGCATCCTACCTGTATTAGTCACTTTTCTGTCGCTGTGATAAAAACACTGACCCAAGAAATTTATAGAAGGAAGAGTTTATTTGCGCTTACGATTCCAGGGGAATTACAGCCCATCATGGCAGGGAGGCATGGTGGCTGGAGGTGGCTGGAACAGGAGCAGCAGAAGCCAAGCTCTCACATCATCACGCAGGCACAGGAAGTAAGCAAGAGGGCGATTGGTGATCTGGCAATCCTTAAAACTCTCTAAGCACACCCCCAGTGACGTGCTTCCTCCAGGATAGCCACATCTTCTAAAACCTCCCCAAACAGCGCCATCATCTGGGAACAGAATATCCAAACACTTGGAGCCTATGGGGGACATTTTCATTCAAACCACCACATTCAACCCCCTGGCCCCCATAGGCTCATGATCATATAAAATGCAAAATGCATTTAGTCCAACTTTAAGAGTCTTTATAGTCATTATCAGTCTCAATACTATTCAAATGTCCACAGTCCACAGGTAAATATCTTAACTGTAAGCCTCTATAAAATCAAAAGACAAATTACATACTCCCAACATACAGTGGAACTGAACTCACATTACCATTCCAAAAGGGAGGAACAGAGGCATAGTAAGGAAATACTGGACCAATATAAGACCAAAAACTAGCAGGGCAAACACCAAATCAGTAGCTCCACGTCCAACTTCTGGGACTTTACTTCCAAAGGGCTTCAATGGCTCAGCCTCTCTAGCTTTGCTGTGTGCAACACATGTCTCTCTCTTGTGCTGTACCACTCCCTATATGCAGGTCTTGGCAGATGCCTCACAGCTCTGGCATCCAGAACTTCTTGGGGTCTCCATTATGAACCAGGCTTCACCGTCACAGCTTCATGCAATGGCCTATCGGAGCCTTTTCTAAGGAGGGGGGGGAAATTCCTGCTTCATGCTGCCTGGCCTCTAAGGCTCTCTGAATCCTCAGAGGAAGAATTGATGGCCCTTTCACTCTTCCATCTTTCATGCCTCTAAAGCCAGCACCAGGTGAATGACATTGCCAAGTTTGACTGCAAGTTTGGGATGGTTATTCATTTTAGAAGCTTTTCTCTTCAGTGGCCCCAACAGTATTGCCCTTTCATGAGCTGGAGGCATAACTTGGTGTGGTCTTGCCCTGAAGACACTCTCTCCATTGTTTAAGTTTGAATCTCTAGGCCCCTCCTTAATCACTTTAATCTCCTTAATCACTTTAATCTCCATATCAATGGGATCCTCTCTATCACGTGCCAGGGCTCCAACATTTATCTTCCTAGTGCTCTTTTTCAATCCAAACTGTATTCCTTTCTGCCCCATTTGCTCTTTTTCAGTGTAGATCTGGATAATAGTCACCATTAATATCCATGCCACCATTTCTACATTAGGCTGTCTTGAAATTTCCTCCCACAGAGAAGTTAGTCCATTGCTTTTCAGCTTAGCCTCAGGCAAGCTTTTAGGTTGTGGGCAGACTCCAGCCAGACTCTTTGCCAAAATATCCCAAATGCTGCTTAAGTCTTTATTTCCCTCTGGAACTACATTGTTCTCGGCACTACTTTCTTCCAGGTGTTTACTAGAAAGGCCTGTTAAGCTCTGCTTACAGCAATCAACCATTTTTTTCTAGCCCAAACTTCCAAAGTCTTCCACATTTTCCCAAAACCCCACATGGTCAGGTTATTCACAGTCAACAGCCCACTCTCTGGTACCAATTACTGTATTAGTCACTTTTCTGTTGTGATAGAAAAACTGACCCAAGCAATTTATAGAAGGAAGAGTTTATTTGTGCTTATGATTCCAGGGGAATTACAGTCCATCATGGCAGGGAGGCATGGTGGCTGGAGATGGCTAGGACAGAAGCAGCAGAAGCCAAGCTTTCACATCATCACACAGGCAAAGGAAGCAAGCAAGTGGGTGATTGGAGATCTGGCAAAGCTTAAGAACTCTCTAAGCCCACCCCAAGTGACTTTCTTCCTCCAGGATAGCCACACCTTCTAAAACCTCCCCAAACAGCGCCATCATCTGGGGACAAAATATCCAAACACTTGGAGCCTATGGGGTACATTTTCATTCAAATCAGCACACTACCCAAAGCAATATATAGATTCAATGCAATCCTAATCAAAATCCCCATGACATACTTCACAGAATTAGAAAAAAAAAATCCTTAAATTCATATGGAAGCACAAAAGGCCCTGGATAGTGAAAGCAACACTGAGCACACAGAGCAAAGCTGGAGGGGGTTACTATAGCAGATCCCATAGTGTACTACAGAGCTATAGTCATAAAAACAGCATGGCAATGGCACAAAAATAGACACATAGATTAGTGGAACATCATTGAAGATCCAAACCTGAGTACACACAATTTCAGCCACCTCATAGTTGACAAATGTGCCAAGAACACACAATGGAGGAAAGACAGCATCTTCAACAAATGGTGCTGGCAATACAGGATCTTCACCTGTAGAAGAATGAAACTAGATGCTTGTCTTTTACCTTGCACAAAAGTCAACTCCAAATGGATCAAAGACCTCAATGTGAAACTGGAAACCCTGAAACCAAAGAAGAAAATATTGACAGTAACTTATAGGATATAAGTGTAGGAAAGGATTTTCTAAATTGGACAGAAGTTGCTCAGGAATTAAGATCAGCAATCAACAAGTGGGACCTCATTAAATTAAAATGCTTCTCTTCAGCAAAAGAAACAAAAAAGGAAAGAGAAAACCTACAGAGTGGGAAAAAATCTTCACCAGTGACACATCTGACAGAAATTTAACAACCAGAATATACAGAGAACTCAAAAAACAAAGAATCAAGAAAAAAAAAATTACCCAATTAAAAGGTGGCCTAAAGATCTAAGCAGAGAGTTCTGAAAGGAAGAAATAAAGATGGCTAAGAAACATCTCAAAACATGTTCAACATTGTTAGTAATTAGGGAAATGCAAATTAAAACCACCCTAAGGTATCACCTTACCCCAATTAGACTGGCTAGGATCAAGAGACCAAATGACACCAAATGGTGGTGAGGATGTGGAGAAAGGGGAACACTCATTCACTGCTGGTGGGCTTGCAAATTCATGCAACCTCTATGAAAAACAGCATGGAGAACTCTTAAAAAACTAAAAATGAACCTACCATATGACCTGGTTATACCACTCCTTGGCATATACCCAAAGGACTCATCCTATTGTAGAGACACTTGTACAACCATGTTTGTTGCTGCTCTTTTCACAATAGCTAAGAGATGGAAGTAACCTAAGTGCCCCTCAACTGATGAGTAACTAAAAACGGTGGTATATTTACACAATCGATTTTTATTCAGCAGTAAAGAAAGATGAAATAATGAAATTTACAGGTAAATGGATGGATCTAGAAACTGTTATAGTATGTGAAGTAACATAGATTCAGAAAAACAAATGATGTTATCTTCTCCCTCATATGTGGATCTTAGCACCAAATCCTTTTAAACTCCAGGTCCTTTTAATAAGATGATGCTATACAGCAGTCCCTTCTGTATCAAATCACTACCATCATCATGACTTTAGCTGAGCCTGATTGCTCAATTTGGCTTGTTGACGGTTGTGCTTATTCATTAAAGGAGGGCCAAGCAGGGTCATTGGACCCTCACTGGAGTACCCAGCCAACTTTATGTAATTTGGCCCTAATCACACATGGCCTCCTGGATTTGGGGAGGGATATAGTATACAATCTGGGGAAGGCTAGGAAGAGAAGGCATGACCCCTGCTGGGTAAAGGCTTTCTGGTGTGCATACCCTTAGGTCATACATACACCTCAGGAACCCCTCAGTTATCATGGTAAGTTAGCTCAATAAGTTCATTGGTTCCCCAGTAAAACTTTAATCAAACATTGGCTTGACACTAGAACCTTAAAAGGGAATAAGCATTTCTTAGCATCCCCAGGAAATGAAGTCTCACAACAGAAGGAAAATTTATTTGTTAATGCTATTGTGTCTCATAATTTTTTTAAAAAAAGAACATGAGAATGTAAAAGATGTTAAAAGGATATGGGAATGAAGATATTTTCTAAAATAGAAAAAGGGTGAGACAAAAATTATATATACATAATCTTAAAATTTCTGTGGTCATAGTATAGTAAAGTAGTTTAAGGAATAAAATACATATTTATTCAAGGTTTATCTGAAACTATTTGTTTTTTTTATGCTAGCCTTATGTACATAGCACATGATAATTAAAAGTACCAGACTGGTGGAACTAACCCTACTGGATATTTAACAGCCATAGTTTGAGGCCTGTACTAATGTGGTCAGAGGGACTTAAAGGACAGTTTTTGCTGCTTGCCCTCCAAGGTCAACTAAGTTCCAGGGGACTATGGAACATCTCTCAAAATGTCCTGTAAGTGTGTTGAATCACCTCTCCTCTTCAGGGAGGACATGGAGACCCCACGAGATGGACTTGAAACAGTGTCCAGTCTACAAAGAGGAGGGTCAACTCAGAGGAAACGTCTCATTCATGCTTCCAAGTACAGCTATGCATGGTTGATCAGGACCTTGGATTTATCTTCACATACATGGAACTGGTAAAAGAAAGGAGCCAGGAGCTCCTTCCAAGCCCATGTGACCACACCCCGGGGAACAGGGAACTCAAATGATCTTAAGTGTAAAAATAAATTAATTCACTTGGGCCATAAACAAAGAATGAAGTCATCAGTATATTTCTTTAAGAGTTCAAAGGATGACATTTCCCAGCCATTAGGCTTAAGTTTATTTAAGAAATTATTTAGACAATTATTTCTCATTGATGATTTTGTTCCTAACCAGAAAGTGCTGCTCAGATGTAAGGCTTCAAATCTTTGTCTCCAATACTGTAGTGCCCAACTATAGCTAAGGGAGACAACCAGCTATTGTTCTTGAATGATGGATAAATTTGTTTTCTTCCCCATCTAGAAGCCTTTGAGAGGGACCTGACATTGATTTTAACCACTCCAACAGCTATCAAAATACCCGAAAGAAAATCCTGAATCCATCACTCTAGAGTGTAGCCATGGAAGGCAAAAGAAAATTGAAGAGGAACCCAATAGAGGGATGCTTTTGGAAGCCCTTGTCAAGAAATTCCAATGGACTCTCATATGAACATTTGAAAATTGCCATGTTCTGGCTTTTTTCTAGTTCCCCATCTAGAACTTATAGTGCTAATTACTCTTGCCTTTACTTCTCCTTCACAGCTCTTATTCAGGATTCAAGGACTTTCTTTTCCCCTTAGAGATAAGAGTTTTGCAAGTTGGGAGTCTTTTAGAAAGACCCACTGAAGTGGAACTCCAATTGCCTCACCCTGCATCCTGTTCAGCATGGAAGAAGCCAGAGTGGTCTGCTTCCTGATTCCCTATTGGCAATTTGGGTAACCTCTTCAGAGCATGGGGTGATAAGAATAGGAGGTAGGAATTGGCTAGGCAATTAGGATAAAAAGGCCCCAAAGAAAAACAGCCAGTTTCTTGGCTAAAACTAATAGTATCCTTGGGCCTTTTAGCAACATACTCTGTTCCAAAGGCCAAAAAAACAATGTTGAAAATATTTGGAAGCTTTTGTCTAATCCTTAAAAGGTTTTAGGGTTGCCTCTTCAGAGGGGAGAATGTTAGAGTAGCCAAAAGCCCCATAAAAAATAAATAAATCAAATAATTAGAAAGAGTATGTGAAGTTATCAGAAAAAGTGACGGGGAGATATGGGAGGAGTTGGAGGGGAGGGAATGGGCATGGATTTGATCAAAACACCTTGTAAGCATGTATGAAATTCTCAATAAATTATTTATTTAAATAAAAGAAAAAGAGATTTTCATGTCCATTCACCCTGTATTCTAGCTCCTCTTGCAATATAGAAGTTACAACTAGTTGCTAAAGTGTTCGAGCAAAGGCAGCTTGTTGGAAGATGTGTATGTCTACCTCTCTGTTTATTTGCTTTTAATACTCCTCTTTTCCATTATAGAAGCCATTGAACAATTACCTCCTTATTTAGCTATCTCAAAATGATTATTTCTACCCAATACACTAAAACAATTTTTTTTACTCAAAATCAACAAAAAATTACTTTCATTCAAACCACAACTATCTAACTCTCTCGACAAGATTCTGATATTACCTACCTTTCCATATCCCAAGATAATTTAGATGTTCTCTTATAGACCACGGAAGAATGGCAAATGTCTTTTGCTGTTCTGGGGACAAGTTTCTTTTCACCTTCTTCCTCTAAAAGCTTTATGTGGAAAAACTTACTCCCTATACAGATGTTTTCCCCATAAGTACACATCCCATTCCCAGTGAAACAATTCTTTTCTGATACAGCCAACAAATCAGGAAAAGAAGTGTTACATGATATGATGATGTTGGAATATGATTCTCTCTTACGATCCCTGGAACAAACACCACCCAGCAGGCAAAACTTTTAGCTGCCATTTCTTCTTTCATACAATTCCCTAATTAACTTTTCAATTTACTAACTTACTTGCACTATATTGCTACCAATATTTACCTCAAACCTCCCCCCACTCTGCTGCTGGAAAAGCATCTTAAAAAATAATCCTTATCATATTCCATGGTTTTTATGTAAACTATGTTAAAAGCCAAGTAATGGCTGAATGTTTTCTCATTAATTGGACCTGAGACTTCTTCTACCTGTAGGTCTCCTTGGATCTTAGTGTGACTGGTAAAGCCATACCAGAAAACAATATCTTGGCAGAGAGACTTTTTTTTTCTGAAATTCAACCATGCATGAATAGCTATTATGCTTCCTGTTCCTTCTCCAATGCTTCTGTGCTCATGCCATCTACACCAGAGACCTAGGATGATGTCATGCTGACATGTCGATACTCCAGCACAGCAGCATAGCACCTGTCTGTCACCTGTAACTACCCAACATGTTCCAGAGTTCGTGATCACTGGGAAAAGACCACTCAGACTCAAAAAGTTCTGAATTTGCTGAATTTATTTAGCTTGCCACCAACTGCACTCTCTGAGCCGATTTAGATGGGATAGGGGTTCTTAAAGGTAAAAACCACAAAAAATCTGGCATTTTAATTAAGTAATTATAAGTTGTTAATGTTTTGCAAGTTATCCAGTTTCTCCTTCAGATAAACATAGTATTTGTGTAACTTAAGCTAGTTCCTGTTGAGCAAGCAAGTAGATGTACAGAAGCATAAAGATAAGCATTACTGCAATGTCTTGATGGAGACATTGTTTGTGGTCATGGTCATGTATTTCTTGGAACCCAGCTTCTAAAGGGGAGGTGAGTGGACTTCCTGGAATTTACCTGCCTGGCTTAGGGAAACAAAATGGAGGAGGGTGACAAGATGGAGTTGCTTACACTGTCACACATGAACATCCACCATTTATAAAACAAAGAAATGGGAACTGTAGGAATGACCTTTATTAATGGACACAATCTGGACTAATCACTTTTAATTAATCCCAGCAAAACCATGCTCTTGGGTCTCATGATGGAGAAAGTTCTTAGAAACCTCAGTTTGGTACTCCATCCAAAAAGATAATGAATGAATGTGAGTATGCTTGAGAATTTCATTAGGCTTTGATTTTGTTCAGGGCAGTTGTAATATTGGTATAACTAATAATGCTCCTACTTTTCAATGCCTTGTTCACAGGGGACAAGGGAGCTTTATGACTGATTCAAAAAGAAAAAGTTCCAGAAAACTTAGGCTGATTTTCCTAGTTCCATTATAAAAATGATTTTATGGAGGGATAGGTCTAAGAATTAGCAAAAACACTTTCTGAGTTATGTCTCCTTTATTTGTAGTATATGATTACATTTATTGCCAATGGGAAAAGAACTCCACTGGTACCTGAAAAAGTAAACAATTAGGAAACCAGAGAACATTTTCTCTTCTCTACCTCCTGCCAGTCATAGGGAACCTGAGATGAATGAAGTTTTTCATGAAAATTCCCTTTGTCTCTTGACAATGGATAAAGAAGTTCTTATGATTTACTCAAAAAGGCAAAAGTCCTGGAAATTTAAGACTGATTTTCCTAGTTATACTCAGTAAAATCTTTTATGTGGCAATAGTTGCAACAGCACAAATACTGTTTGAATTATAAACTTGCTTATTTTAAGCTTAAGAACTCATTTTAAAAACTTTTTATTTATTTATTATGTATGAGTACAATGCCTGCATGGATGAAAGTGCCTGAGGAGGCCAGAAAAGGGTGTCATATCTCCTGGAACTGGAGTCACAGATAGTTGTTAGCCACGATGTGGGTGCTGAAATTTGAACCTGGGTTTTGTACAAGAGCAGCCAGTGCTCTTAATCACTGAGTCTTAATCTCTGCAGTTCCCCACAAATACACTTTTTTTGCCAATGGAAAATTCCATTGTTGCCTTTGGAAAAGCACACATTTTGGAATTTCAGGATCATTGGTTCTTCCTTGTTTCACTGAAGCACGTTTGGAAAGTTTCTTACTTTCCAGTAAAAGGGAGCCTGAGATATGTACAGTCTTTCTTATAATTCACTACAATTTGTTCCTATACTTAAAGAAGCTCTTATGACTGACTCAGTATACAAAAATCCCAGAAAACTAGGGCTGGTTTTCCTAGTTCCACTATGTAAATGAAATTATGTGACCTTAACTCTAATATTGTGCACAAATGCTGTCTGTGTTATGAGACTCCTTTATTTGTAATAAATGAAAACTTTTATTGTCAATGGAGAAAAAACCCACAATTGCCTAAGTAAAAGCAAACTGTGAAGAAGTCAGTGACCATATATTCTTCTTTTCCTCCTTCAGAGAAGTAAGTTTGGTATGTTTCTTACTTGCCAGTCAAAGGGAGTCAGGGATATATACAGTCTTTCCTTACAATTCCCCAAGCCTTGCCCACAGTGGGCAAAGAACTCTGTATGTCCCCCACAAAAGTCAAAAGTTCCAGAAAATTAAGGTTAATTTTCTGAGTTCCACTGCATAAACCAAGTTATGTGGGCATAGTTCTAATAGCCTGCACAAACACTGAGTTATAAGCCTCCTTTATTTATAGTATATGAAAAATTTATTTCCATTGGAGAAAGAACCTCAGTGTTGCCACACAAAAAATGAACAGTTATGAAATCAATGAAGATGTGTTCTCATTTTCCTCCTTCAGAGAGGTAAGGTTGGGAAGTTTCTTACTGGCCAGTCAAAGGTAGCCTGAGCTATATGCAGTCTTTCATTCCAATTGACCACACATTGCTTCTATAGTGAAGGAAGCTTTTATGACTGACTCAAACTTCAAAAGTCTCAGAATCCTAAGGCTAACTTTCCTAGTTCCACCACC
Source organism: Nannospalax galili (assembly GCF_000622305.1). NCBI lineage: Eukaryota > Metazoa > Chordata > Mammalia > Rodentia > Spalacidae > Nannospalax > Nannospalax galili. Next base: position 177,655 of record NW_008336062.1, on the reverse strand, counting down.
TAAACCAAATTCTATTGACATAGATATAACAGCCTGAACAAATGGGGGAGCAGGAAGGGACATGGATGAGCAGGATACACATGTGAACATGAGGTCAAATGGGTGAGCAGGACACACGGGTAAGCAGAAAGATACATGAATGAAGAAGAAACCACATAGGTGACATGCCAGCATTGAGTGAGCAATTAGGGACCTGGATGAGCTGGTGATGGGGGCAGGTGTAAGGTACAGGAGGACACACAGGTGAGCGTGAGGTCAAATCGGTGAGCATGAGTGGACTCACGTGTGCAGAAGGGCACACAGAAGGAGAGGAAGGCACATGGGTTAAGCAAGTAGGCACATAGGGGAGCAGGAGGGCCCAAGGGTGAACAGAAGGGAATGACAGCAAGCAGGAGTGGACATGGTGAACAGGCAGGCCCAGGCTTGAGCAGGAGGATGGTGAGCATGAGAACTCAGGGTTGAGTATCATGGCACATGTATAAGCAGGAGAGCAAATATGTGAGCAGGAGGGCACACGAGCGAGCAGCAGAAAAACAGCAGGAGGGCACACTGCTTAGCAAGAGGGAAAAATCGGTGAGCAAGAGGACACACAAGTGAGAATGAAGGAACGCAGGCAAACAGGTCACACGGATGAGTAGGAGGATACTCATTTGAGTTTGAGGGCACATGGGTAAGCAGGAAGGGCACACAGGTGAACAGGACAGCATATGGCTTAGCAGGAGGACCCACAGGTAACCAGAAGGCCACCTGGGTTAGCAGATGGGCACATAGTGAGCTTGAGGACACATGGGTAAGAAGGAAAGAAAAGTTAAGCAGGAAGAACCTAGGTAAGGAGGAAGACACATGGATGTGTAGGCTGGTGTATGGGTGAGGACACATGTGAGCAGGAGGGCATGTAAGTGAGCATAATGGCACATGAATGACCATGTGGACACAGAGACCAGGATGACACTTGGGTAAATAGGACATGAGTAAACAGGAGAAGACACAAGTGAGCAAGAAGGCTCAAAGGTGGACAGGAGGGCACACGGGTAACCAGGAGTACACATGGGAACTTGGAGACACATGGGTGAAGAGAAGGACACATGGGCAGAAGGGCACCCAGATGAACAGAAGGGTATACATGTGAGCACATGGGAAAGTGTTTGTGCAAGAGGGCACAGAGGAGACCAGGAGAGGTCTCAGGTGAGCAGGGGGAACATGGGTGAGCAGGCAGACACATGGATGTGCAGGAGGATACACATATGAATAGGAGGGCACACATCTGAGCATTAGGGCACAGGGGAAAGAAGGGGTGTACATAGCTTGTAAACAAGTGAATAGGAGGACACATGGATGTGCAGGAGTGCACATGGATGGGCAGGAGGACAAACCGGTCTACAGGAAGACACATACATAAAGAGAAAGGCACATGGGTCAGCAGGAGGTCACACAGCTTAGCAAAAGGGCACTTGAGTGAGAAGGAAGGAATATGGTGTCCCACTAAATTTTTGCCTTCCCCTATCTCTGACCTGCCCTCACTTTCTTCAGGGTCTCTTGCTCAGGGCACTATCGGAAAAACCACATAACATATTTTTATCTGAATTTTTCATTTTATATCTTGGATAGGGAGGGGGAAATGGAGTAACTTACAAAGAAACGAACACCCGACACCTGGCACCCAGCTCTGTGAGGCACCTCCATGGCCTTTTCCTGCACCATTTCTCTTCTCAGATGGTGCCCAGAAGCCCCTCCCTCCATGGCTAACTCTCTGCAGTCAATTCTCTGCAGCAGGCCCCACCCCCTTGGAGGAACCAGGCTGCTTGGGACACATATGGCTACAGAGAAGGACATACAAGACGGCAGGACAGTACTCAAATAAGCATATGGACACACCGGGAAGCAGGAGGGCACATGGGTGGCCAGGAAAGCATGTAGGTAAGCATTAGGAAATATGTGAGTAGGAGTAGCATGGGTGAGCAGGAGGAAACACAGGTGAACAGGAGGATACACGTGATGGCAGGAGGGCATGTGGATGAATAGGAAGGCCAAAGGATGGCAGGATGACATATGGGTGACCAGGAGGGCACACTGATGAGCAGACATATACATGGGTGAGCAGGAGGGCACATGTTTGTGCAAAAAGGCACAAGGAAAAGTGGAGGGAGGATGCAGGTGAGCAGAAGCACCCACTGATGAACAGGAGGGCACACGGGTGAGCAGGTGGACAGACAGGTGAGCAGGAGGGCACATGGGGGAGCAGAAGTGGACATGGCTAAGCCAGAAGGCAAACAAGTGAGCAGGAAGACACATGAGTGAGCAGGTGGCACACAGGTGAGCATTAGGACACACATTTGAGCAGGAGCAGACACGGCTAAGCAGGATGTCACAAGGGTAACAAGGAGACACAAGGATGAACAGGCTGAACAGGTGAGCATGCAGGTGAGAAGGAGGGGACACTGGGGGTAGCAGGGCATATGGGTCAGCAGGAGAACACAGCTTATCAAGAGGGCCCATGAATGAGCATGAGACCACATGGGTAAGCAGGAGGACACGAGGGTGAGGAGGACTACACAGGTGAGCATGTGGGAAGTGGGTGAGGAAGAGAGGACACAGGTGAGCAGGAGGGCACATGGCTGAGCATGAAGGCACACAGATGAGCAGAAGGGAACATGTTTTAACAGGAGGGCACACAGGTGAGCATGAGACTTTGTGGCTGAGCAGGACACACAGATGTGCAGGAGGATACATATGTGAGATTGAGATCACACAGGTGAGCATGAAGGCACTCAGATGAGCGGCAGGGAACACTGGTGAGCATGAGGACACATAGGTTAGCAGGAGGACACATAGGTGAACAGGAAGACACATAAGTGAGGAAGAAGGCACATGGGTGAGCAGGAGGGCACATGAGTGAGTAGAAGAACACACAGATAGGAAGGCACACCATTGAGCATTTGGGTACATGAGCAAGAGGATATACTGGTAAGCGGGGAAACACACGTGAGCAGGAGAGCACATAAGTGAACAGGAGACAAAAGGGTGAGCAGGTGGGCACATGGGTGAGTAGAAGAACACACAGATAGGAAGGCACACCATTGAGCATTTGGGTACATGAGCAAGAGGATATACTGGTAAGCGGGGAAACACACGTAATTACGAGGGCACATGGGTGAGCAAGAGAGCACATAAGTGAACAGGAGACAAAAGGGTAAGCAGGTGGGCACATGGGTGAGAAGGATGACATCACTGATGAGGAATGTATATGGGTTGGCCGGACAGCACATGGGTGAGCAGCGGCTACCTGATGAGCAGGGTACTCTTGTGAGCAGGAGTGCACGTGTCTGAGCATGACAGCACAGGGGAGGGCTGGGGGGCACATAGGTGAACAAGAAGGCACATAGCTTAGTATAAGAGCAGGAGGGGGATGAGGACAACACATGAGTGATCGCAGGGCACAAGGGTGGGCAGGGGGGCACACGAGTGGGCAGGGGGCACATGAGTGAGCAGAGGGAACATAGGTAAGCAGAAGGGAACACAGATGAGCAGAGCACAATGGTGAAGATGATTGCACTCAGGCAAGCAAGAGGACCCACAGGCCATCAGGAAGACATACAGGAGAGGAGAAAAGCCCATAGGTAAGGACGAGGGCTTGCAAGTGACAGGAGGACACTTGGATGAGCAGAAAGACATATATGTGAGCAGGAAAGCACATGTGTGAGCAAGAGGACACAGAGGAGAGTAGTTCAGGACACAGGTGAGCAGGATGGCATACAAGTGAGCAGGAGGGCACATGGATGAACAGGAGGGCTTAGCCTGAAGGCAAACAAAAGAACAGGAGGAGATACAACTGGGCACAAGGGGCACATTTGTGAGCAGTTGGACACATGGGTTTGCACGACAGCCTACAGTTGAGCAGGAATGCATATGTTTAAACAAAAGTGCATGTGGATCAGCAAGAGGCCAAATATGAGAAGGAGGAATTCACATGGGCAGGAGGGCACACAGGTGAGCAGGAGTTCACATGGGTGAGCAAGAAGACATATGGGTGAACAGGAGGACACGTGGGTGAGAAGGAAGATACATGGTGAGGAGGAAGGCACATAGGTAAGCATGTTGGGAGCATGTGGTACAAAACCTGAGCTAAGCATGGGTGTGTGCCAGTAAGCTTGGGAAGTCAGACAGGGAATGCTGGGCACCAGAGCTCACTGGATTAGTAGATCCATGCAGGTGCACAACCCTAACTAGGTTTAGGAGCATAAGACTTACAGGGAATGTTACAGGGAGGTTGGAGTTTCATAGGTCTGGCTGCCCATTAGGTTGCACAACCTGACCTAGGCCTAGAAACTCAGATGATGAACAGAGAACGCTATGGTGCTATGGTTTTAGAACTCATAGATCTCTTGGGTGCATATGGCATGCAACCTAAACTAGTCCTGGGAGCTGAGGCTGTGGAAAAGGAATGCTAGGGTTGGGAACTCTCATGTTTGCTTTGTATATGGTGGTGTACAATTTGAGGTAGACCTCGGAAAGTAGAACAATGGGCAGAAAATGCTGGTTTTAGGGAAATAACAGAATGGGACATACATAAAGGTGCATGCCATGAGATATGAACGGGAGAGTGAGATGGTGGAGAGGGAATGCCAGGGTTGCTGAGGTCACCAGTCTGCTGGTTGTATGATTGTGTACCACCTTAGGTAGTCCTGGGAGCTTGGGGAGATGACAAGGAGTGATAGGGTTGTGGAACCCATTGATTGGTAGGTGAGCAGGTATTTGCTGTCTGAACTGGGTCAGGGAACTTCGGATGACTGTCAGGGAATGCTTGGGTTAGGGAACTCTCAGATCCTGGAGGGTATTCAAGGTTGTTCAAAATGTGCTAGACCTGTGAGCATTGGCCGGCAGACAGCTAATGTGAAGTTTTGAAACTCATTGGATTGGTGGATTCAAGGGTGTGTGGGATCTGAGCTAGGACTGGGTGTGAGGAATGGAGAACCAGAAAAAATATGGCTGGTGAACTCACAGTTCTGGACAGGGCACACAGGTGAGAAACCTGAGCCAATCTGGGGAGCGTAAGATGGCAGACAGGGATCACTGCACTTTCAGAACTCACAGGTCTTTCCAGTGCATTAGGTTCATGACTTGAACTGGATCTTGGAGCTGGGAAGTGTACAAGGAATGTTATATTTTCAGAACTCATAAGTATGGTGGGTGCACGGGAGTGCACAATACAAGCCAGTTCCTGTTGTATGGGATAGCAGACAGGGAATGTTGAAGTTGTTCAACTCATAGGTCTCACATGCACAGGGCATGTGACCACAGCCAGCTCTGAAAGTGTGGGACAGGATAGGGGAATGATGCGGTTGTTGAAGTCAGTGATCTGGAAAATGCACAGATGTGCCCCATCCCTGCCAGTCCTGGGAGTGAGGAATGAATGACAGAGAATACCAGGGTAGCAGAATCACCTGACTGGTGGTTTCAAGGAGGTACAAGACCTGAACCAGGCCTTGGATCATTGTACTGCAGCATGGAAGGCTGTTGCTAGGGAACACTTAGTATGAAAGCTGCCAGGGTGTGTGTGGCCCAAGATAGGGTTTGATGAATGGGATGTCTGATGGAATGCGGAAGTTTGGGAGCTCACAACTGTGGGGGTTGTGTGGAAGTGCATGGCCTGAGCTAGGCTACAGACAGGGAATGTTGGGGTTGGGGAGCACACAGGACTGGCAAAAGCATAGGGTGCATGACCCAAGGTAGTCTTGGGAGCATGGCACAGAGGACAGGGAACACTAGGGTTTCAGAAATCAACACTACAGAGGATGCAGTCATACACCACTGTGGCTAGTCCAGGGGGAGAGAGGGGACACAGAATTCTAGGGTGGTAGAACTCACCAGTCTGCCTGGGAACTGCAACAGTGCTTGGGAGTAATGAGGATGTGGAGCTCAGCAGACTGGTGGGTTCAAGGGGGTGCATGACCCAAGCTAGGCCTCGGAACATGGAATGACTAACTCACAGGTCCAACAGCTGCATGGTAGTACATGACCTAAGCTAGGCTTGGGACTGTTGGTGGATGGTAGACAGGTAATGCTGTGGTTGAGAAAATCACAGTGTCCCATGGCTGCATAGGAGTGTATGACCTGAGCTAGGATTGAGATCATGAAAAGATGCACATAAAATGTTCTGGTTGAAGAACTCCTAAGTCTAGCAGATGAGCAAAAATTCATGACCTGATCTAGCCCTGGGAGCATAGGAGAGGGGACAAGGAATGTTGGGGTAGGGAACTCAGAGTTTGTGCAAGTGCACTGGGTGCATTTCCTATGGCTGGCCCAGGAGCCTGAGACAGAAGACAGGGAATGCTGGGGATGCGGAACTCACTGTTGGTGGATGCAAGTGTTTACATGACACATGCAAGGGTTGCCTGGGTGCGCACTACCCTAGCTAGTCCTGGGAGCAAGGGGTGGAAGACGTGTAATCCTATGGTTGGGGAGCTCACAAGCCTGGCTGGGAAGTAGTCCTGGGAGCATAGGAAGGTGGACAGGGAATGATCTGGTGGCTTCATAGAGTGTTCTGAGCTATGTCTTGGAGACTGGGAGAGGGGACAGGGAATTCTGGGGATTTGGGACTCACCAGTGGGACAGGTGTGTGACCTGAGCTAGGCATGCAGGGAATTCTAGTGCTGGGGAATTCACACTTCTGGGTGGTGTGAGGGGTGTGTGTAATCTGATCTAGGACTGAGAGAGTGGGATAGCAGACAGGAAATGCTAGGTTTGTGGAACTCATCAGACTGGCATTTTCACAGGGCTGTGTAATCCAGGCTAGTACTGGGAACAAGTGACAGAGACCAAGGAATTCTGGGGTTGGGGAGCTCAGTTATGGTGTACACAGTGGCATACAGGACCCAAGCCATACCCAGGAGCTGTTTTGGTGGACAGGAAATGCTGGTGTTGGTGAACTCACATTTATGGCTGTTGTTTGTATGTGTGTTTTTTTTGGGGGGGGTGAGGGGGGGATGACCAGAGCTAGTTCTGGGAGCACAAGAAGGTGGACATGGAATATTGGGATTGGGAAAATCTCAGGTCTGGGGACTGAACAGTGTGTACCACTAGAACTAGTCCTGTGTGCTGGGACTGCAGATGGAATGCTGCAGCTTTGGGCTTTACATTCTTTTCTGGTGCATGGGGTAGTGGACTGAACTATCCATGGGAGCTGAGATGGCAGAGAAAGGGAATGCTGTGGCTGTGGAACTCACAGGTCTTTTGGGTGCATAGTATATGCAACCCAAACTAGGCCTGGAATCTGGAAAAGTGGACAGGAATGCTGAGGTTAGGAAACTCAGAAGTCTGGTGGTTATACGGGAATAACCAGCCCAAGCAAGTCCTCAGAGTATGGCGTTGCAGTAGAAAATACTGGTATTGTGGAGGACACAACTCAGCGGCTGAGCTGTGCCCTCCACAACTCAAAGGCAGACTGGCTGTATGGGGTACATAATCCCAGCTACCCCTGTGAGTGCAGGACAGTGGACACAGAATGGAGTTGTGGAAGTCACTGCTATGGAGGATTCTTTGATGTGTCTCACCCTAATTAGTCCTGGGAGGAGGGGATGGAGGACAGGGAATGCCGGGGTGGTGGGACTCACCAGACTGGGGGACTCAAGGGTATGTGTGATCTGAGCTACCCCTGGGGAGCATTCAGTGGTGGATATGGCATGCTGGGATTGAAAACTTGCAAATGTGGTGGGTGCATGGGAGTGTGTGATCTGTGCTTGGAACTCTTAGAGAGATGACAGGGAATGTTGGGGTTAAGGAACTCACCAGACTGATAGGTGAGGGGGGTAAGTGACCCTAGCTGGAACATGGGACAGCAGACAGGGAATGACAGGACTGCATAACTCAGCAGTGTTGTCAGTGCTCAGATATGCATGATTAGTGCTTGATTCTGGGAGACTAGAATGGCAGCAATAAAAATGCTGGGGTTGGGAAACTCACAGTAGCCTTCCTACATACAACAATAAACATACTGAGAAAGAAATTAGGAACTGATTCCATTCAAAATAGCACTCCCAAATATAAAATATGTTGTAATAAATCTAGGAAAAGTCAAGGAAGTGAAGGACCTGTATCATAAAAAGACAGTTTAAGATACTGAGGAAAGTGAAGATACCAAAAAATGGAAAGACCTCCCATACTCATGGATCAGTAAAAATGCCCAAGTTTCATATGGGAACACAAAAGGCCCAGAACATCCCAAACAATCCCGATCAATAAAAGAAATTCTGGAGCCATCACCATCTGTCCTGGTTTGTTCTTCACTGCTGTGACAGAACACTCGGACCAGTACCAACTTGGGGAGGAAAGGGTTTATTTGTCTTCCATCTCCCAGGTCGCACGCAGTTCATCAGGGAGCCCAAGGTAGGAACTCAGGGCAGGAACCTGGAGGCAGGAGCTGGAGCACAGGCCATGGAGGAACGCTGCTTACAGGCTTGCTCCCTTGGCCCCTGCTCAGCCTGCTTTCTTATGCAACACAGGGCCACCTGCCCAGGGGTGGCACCACCCACAGTGGGCTGGGCCCTCCCACATCACTCATCAAGAAGATGCCCTTCAGACATGGCCACAGGCCAGTCCAATAGAGGCAATTCCCCAACTGAGGCTCCCTCAACCCAGGTGTGTCAAGTTGACACTAAAGCTATCCATCACACCATCCCTGGTTTCAAATTATACTACAGAGCTATAATAATAAAAACAGCATGGTACTGGCATAAAAACAGACACATTGATCAATAGAACAGAACCAAGGACTCACATTTAAGTCCACACATTTACAGTTATCTAATTTTTCACAAAGAGGCCCAAAACGCACATTGTACAAAAGACAGCATTTTCAACAAATGGTGCTGGATGAATTAGACAGCTACATGTAAAAGAATGAAAATAGATCTTATCCTGCACAAATTGCAACTCCAAATGGATAAAACTGAGAATCATCTTAAGTGAGGTAACCTAGACCCAGAAAGACAAATACTGTATGAGATCTCTCATAAATGGATGCTACTTTTCAATCTTTAGTCAGGTGTGTTTAGTTTGGAAAATCCTTAGAGATTAAGAAACTAATAAGGTTCCATGGGAGGTAGTTCTCCACAGGGGAGATAGAATGCAGCAGTATAAATGGGAAAGGGAAATAATAGGACAGGTTTAATGGAGAGGGGAATGGGAGGGTAGGGCAGAAGAAGGAGTAAGAGGAGTTATAACTAACACTAAAGCCTTTTGAATAAGTCATGTAGAAATATACTATGGAAGCGTCTCTCAATATATACATATACAATATAAAATGAGAAAATAGTTATCCTATAACAGGGGCTCAATGGCCCTAAAAGACTAACAAATGAAAAGCCCAATGCCAGGAATGGACTCCCTCTTTTGGAAGTATGGACCAGAGATATCCCATAGATTCTCAAACAATACTGGCTATTGCTATTGTGGTTGGTTACCCACTATAGTGTGACAGTAAAACTATGCAACATATCTGAGTTGCAGGATAAACAAGAGAAATCAAGCTGGTACTGAACGTGAAGCTGTATCACTGATGGCTAGCTTTCATAGTGCTAGAAAGTGCTATGCATGTTACCAAAAGAGAAAAGTAATCATCAACTTTATCAAGCTGTGAGCCCTCAAGATGTAATTACAGCTGACTTGGCAAAATGTGCACATTGGTGCAATAGTTGCATGAATAACAGGAGTAACCAACCACCTTTTACTTGGACTTAAGGCCTGTTTCACAACAGGCAGTCCATACTTGACACTGTTATCAGGCCAAGAACCTATGCCTAGACAAATCACAGGCCATAGGGGAGAATCTTCTATTATTCTGCTAAATAGACATAATATTAAACTGACTCACAATGAATTATTGTAATACTTATAGATTAGTACATCCCTCACCTCTCACCAGACAAAGCTATCTTTGTAGCAGATGGCAATTAACACAGAGACTCACAAATGGTCAATGTGGAGAAAATAGATTGTACTCAGACCCAAAAGGGACACCTATATCGCACTTTCTTCTCCCAAGGCTCAAAGATAATTGCAGAAGATGGAGAGGAAAGATTGTAAGAACCAGAGGTGGTAGATTAATGCAAGAAAACTCTGCTTCCTGGATACTACAGGATAGTTACATGTATGAACCCATAGTACTTATGACAGCCTGCATAAGACTTACACAAACCTAAATCAGATGGCCCCAGCATAGGTGGGGGAGGTGGTCGGGAAACCTCAGCCCGAGCTGAGGATCTATTGGCAATTGATGGATGCAGGGAGAGGAAGAGTCAGTTTTACTTGCTAGTGTGATGCTTTGTAGATTGACCAGACTCCAGGGTATGGACCCATACACAGGAGCACTTGAGAGGCATAGACTGGAATTAATAAGGCTTTAGAAAACAAACATTAACAATAAATAAATAAAAAGAAAAATACTGATAATGGAGTGCATGAAAAGGAGGGCAGGTAATGGGGAGGGGCTAGAGAGTGGCAAAGTGGTCTGAATGTGCTTTCTTGTACTTATGAGTTCTAAAGTATTTAATACACAAAAATCAGTAGCCTTCATATATACCAACAAAATATACACATTAAGGTGTTGAAGACAGCACCAGGCGTGGTGGCACACACCTTTAATCCCAGCACCTGGAGGCAGAAGCAGGTGGATCTCTGTGGGTTGATGTCAGCCTGATTTTCATAGCAATTTTCAGGCCAGCTGTCTTAAAAAGAATAACAAAAAATATATCAAAGAAAGAAACAAGAAATCAGAAGATGAAAAGACGTCCCATTCTCATGACTTGGTGAAATAATAGTATGAAAATGGCCATCCAACACAAAGCAATCCCTAGATTCAACACCATTTCCGCCATTGAAATACCACACAGAAATTGAAAAAAAAATCTTTTTCCTTTTCAAACATGGTCTTCCTGTAACCCCAGCTGGCCTGGAACTCACTACGTAGACCAGTCTGCCTTTGATCTCACAGATATCTGCCTGCCTCTACCTCCTGAGTACTGGGATTAAAGGCATGTGCCATTATGCTTGGCTGAAAAAAAATAATATTAAATTTGATTTGGAAACTTAAAAAACTCAATATATCCAAAACAGTCCTGGAAGTGTCAAAATCCTTGTTATCAAATTATTAGTATTATTAGTGTAACTACAAAGTTGTACTAATAAAGCAGCATGAATAAAAATAGATGCACTGTGAAATGGAGTAGAATAGAAGAACAGCATTTAAGTTCACACACCTATAGCCATCTGACTTTAGACAGAGACCAAATATACAGACAGCACCTTCAACCATTGCTGTTCAACCAAGATAGCTTCATGTAGAAGAAAAAAGAAAAACCAAAACCAAACACTAGATCGCTATATATTCCTAGAGAAAATTCAGCTACAAATGGATCAAGGACTTCAATATAAGACCTGACAATAAGAATACGATGGAAGGCAGCACAGAAAGTATTGGCTTTTGAGAGGATTATATGGGCCTCTTTATTTACAGTGAATAACTCATGAAGAGTTGAAAGGAAACACTGCTTATAGCACAATCATGCTTTGAGACACAGCCAAGAAAATTAATAAACTTAACTTCTTTCAAGAGATCAAGCAAGGAAGCATGTTTACTTGCTTCCTGTTTGCTTTTCCAATGTGTACAACAGGCTTCTTTTCCCTTTGACAACAGTGTGTTCATAGGCAACAAGAGATGAAGCTTGTTACTCTAGTATTTGTGGTACTTGTGAGAACATTGGTCACCCAACTTATCTTTTTAGAGTTCAGTTGACAAAATCAGTCTTAGTCTTCCTGGAGTGTGGCTTTTTGAAGGTCATATGGGCTTCCTCACCTATATTGAACAATACATGGTGAATTTGATGGAAATACTGTTTATAACAGAGCTAAGTATTGAGAGTCTGCCAAGAAACTTATGAAACTTACTTCTATCAGGAAGTCAAAAACTGAAAGATGTTTATTTGCTTCTTAACTGCTTTTTCAAAGGCTACAATATTTTGTTCTCTCTTTTAGTAACAGGTTCATATGCAACAAGGAATGAAGGCTTATTATTCAAAATGTATGCATTCTGGATGAGGGAGCTATGTCTACCTAACACTTATTTTTGGAGTACAACTCACAAAATCATCCTCAGTTTTCTGGGAGTGTTGCTTATTGAAGGGGTCACATTGACCTCTTCTGTACACAGTATGATGGACTGGAAGGAAAGGCTGCTTATAAGACACTTATAGAAATTTATGAAAGCTGCTTCTATCAAGGTGTCAAAGTATTAAACATTTTCACTTTCTTTCAACTATTCCCTCTTTCAAAGGCTACATTAGGCTTCATTACTATATGATAACAACATGTTCATATGAAACAAGATATGGAAACTCATAACTTAGAAAAGTGTGAGTGTTGTAAGAGCTTGGTCACCCCAACTTCTCTTTTAGCATTCAACTCACAAAATCGGGCTTCTGGGGACTCTGCATTTTGGAGAGGCCATATATTCTCTTTGCCTATGGTGAACAATACATGGAAAATTGGAAAAGGAAGACTGCTTATAACTTCATCACACTTTGAGAATAAGCCAAGAAAGTAAATAAATTCACTTCTCTCAAAAATTCAAAGACTGAAATATGCTTCCAGTTTATTTCTTCAGAGGCTATGAAAGGCTTCTTTACCATTTGACAATAAAATCTTCATAGCAAGAAATGAAGACTTAGTTGTCAGAGAGTATTTATGTTAGCTATGAGAGCTTTGTCCACTAACTTCTCTTTTATAGTTCAACGTACAAAATTAGATACAGGCTTCTCTGAGTGTTCTTTTTGAAGAGATGATACACTCCTCTTACCTATAATATAAAATACATGGTGAGTTTGAAGGGAAAACTTCTTATAACTCAGCACCCTTTGAGAGACAGCAAAGAAGTTTAATAAGCTTTCTTCTCCAAGGAGTCAAAAAGGATATGTTCACTTGCTTCCTGTTTTATTTTTCAAAGGCTACATCAGGCTTCCTTCCCCTTTGACATGTTCATAGGCAACAAGAATGAAGGTTTATTACTCAGAAAGTGTTTGTGGTACCTGTGATAGCTTTGTCCACTAACTTCTTTTTTATTTTCAACTCAGAAAATCAGTCTTAGACTTTCTGTAGTTTTTATTTTTTCTAAGAGGACAGATAGGCCTCTTTAATTCTAGTGAACATTACATAGTAAATTGAATGGAAAGTCTGCTTGTAATTCTGCCACCCTTTGAGGTGTAGCTAAGAAAATTGTTAAACTTCTGCAAGGAGTCAAGAAGGAAACATGTGCACCTGTTTCCTAACTATTTGCTCTTTCAAAGGCTACGATATGTTTTTAAAAAACCACGTGACAATAACATTTTCATAGGAAATAAGAAATGAAGGCTTATTACTCAGAAAATATTTGTGCTAGTTGTGAGAGATTTTACCACGTACATTCTTCTTTGGAGTTCAACTCAGAAAATCAGTCTGGCTTCTCAGTGTGTGGCTTTCTGAAGAGATCATATAAATTTTTTTACCTATAGTGAACAATGCATGGTGAATTGAAAGGAAAGACTTCTTGTGACACAGGTACATTTTGGATGCAGCCATAAAATTTAATAAACTTCTATCAAGTAGTCAAAGACCAAAACACATTAATTTGCTTCCAAACTGGTTTTTCAAAGGCCATAATAAGTTCCTTTCCCGTTGACAAGAACATATTCAAGAGCAACAAGAAATTCAGGTCGGTTACTCAGAAAATAATGTGTGCTAGCTGAGAGAGCTGTGTACATTTAACTTCCTTTTGTGAATGTAACTCACAAAATTAGTCTTAGGGTTGGTTTTTGGAGTGGTCTTATTGACTTCTTGCAACAAGAAGTAAAGCCTTACAATTCAGAAAGCATTTGTAGTAGTTGTGAAAAAATTGTCCACCTAACTTTTAGAGTGCAACTCACAAAATGAATCCTAGGCTTCTGGGAGTTTTACCTTTTGAAGTGTTTATACGGGCCCCATTGCCTGTAGTGAACTGTGTACCTGGATTAGAAGTGAAAACTGCGTATAACACAGCCACACTTTCAGCTGTAGCCAAGGAAGTTAAACTCAAGGAGACAAAAAGAAACGTGTTCACTTATTTCTTAACTGCTTTTTCAAAGGCTACAATAGACTTCTTCACTATGTGTCAAGAGATGAAAGCTTATTAATTGGAAAATAGTTGTGCTATCTGTGAAAGGATTGTCTCTCTAACTTCTCTTTTCTAATTCAACTTAGGAAATCAGTCTTAAGCTTCTCAGAGTGTTGATTTTTGAAGATGCTCTAACCAAAAGAAATAAAAAGCAAATCCAAAATAATAAAATCAGAGATGAAAGAGGAAGCATCACAACAGACACACAGAAACTCACATGCATGCCCATGTGCGCGCACGCACACACACACACACACACGCACACACATACACACACACAGAACATTATTAAGGAATACTTTAAAAACCTAAACTGTATTAAATTGGAAAATCTAAAAGAAATAGATGAATTTCTACATTGATGAATATCACCAAAACTAAATGAAGAAATCAATAGCTTAAACAGACACGTAACAAATAAGGAAATTGAAATAGTAATACAAGGCCTCCCAACTTAAAAAAAAACCCAGGCCCAGATGGATTCATGGCAGAATTCTACCAGACCTTTAAAGAAGATCTACAACCAATACTTCTTAAATTATATAAAAAGATAGAAACAGAGGGAGAACTCCCAAACTCCTTCTATGAAACCAGGTAAAGACTCAACAAAAAAGAAAACTAAAGACCCATATTCTTAATGAACATAGATATGAAAATTCTCAACAAAATACTTGCAAACCACATACAGGTACACATCAAAAAGATCACCCACCATGATCAAGTAGGCTTTATTCCAGAGATGCAGGGGTGGTTCAATATATGCAATAAATGTCATAAATCATATAAATGGACTTAAAGACAAAAATCACATGGTCATCTCAATAGATGTAGAAAAAGCTTTTGACAAAATCACGCCATCCTTATTGCCAATTTGGGTAACCCCTTCAGGGGATGGCGTGATAAGAATAGGAAGTAGGAATTGGCTAGGCAGTTAGGGTAAAAAGACCCCAAAGAAATGTATCCAGTTTCTGGGCTAAAAGTCGAAATGTCCTTGGGCCTATTAGCAACACACTCTTCTCCAAAGGCAAAAAAAAAAAGTCAAAATATTAAAAGTATTTGGGAGCTTGTATCTAATCCTTAAAATATTTTAGGGTTACCTCTTTAGAAGGGGGAATATTGGAGGGGAGGGAGTGAGCATGGATTTGATCAAAACATCTTATATGCATGTATGAAATTCTCAATAAAGTTTTTGTAAAAGTTAAAAAAAAGTACTAGAAGTAATTGGTCTGGAGGGAATATACCTCAACATAATTAAAACTATATACAACAAATCCACAGCCAACATCATTCTAAGTGGAGAAAAACTGGAAGTATTCCCATTAAAATCAGGAACCAGACAAGCCTGTCCACTATCTCTACTCCTTTTCAATATAGTGCTTGAAACTCTTGTTAATATAAAGTTTTTCTTTCTGTAGTGAACAATGCAGAGTGAATCAGAAGGAAAGATCTGTATAACAATAGTCACGCTTTGAAAGGCAGCCAAGAAAGTTAATAACCTTACTTCTCTCAAGGAGTCAAGAAGGAAACGTTCACTTGCTTTCCAATCATTTGCTTTTTCAAACACGGTAATGAGGTTCATTTCCCACTGCCAATAAATATGCACCTATGCAACAACAAATGAAGACTCATGACTCAGAAAGTATTAGTAATTGCTTTGAGAGCTTTTTCTACCTAACTTCTATTTTAGAGTGCAACTTCAAAATACGTCTTAGGCTTCTGGGAGGGTTAAGTTCCCAGAGTCTTTTTGATGGCTCTCCTTAAGAGGAAAGTACCTCAATATTCTCTAAGTTATCAAAGTGTAACCTTCATGAAAAGCTGCTTGCTGAATCCTGACATGGCAGAGACTGCAGGGGTCTCTTGATGCTTGTCTTCATGAAAAAATAAACTTGTCACAATTTTGATAGGTTTAATATTCTCATCTTACAGGAATGAAGACAGAGGCTCAGAGTACTTAACACTGACTGTTTAAGAAGTTTGTTTGGCAAAGAGTAGTTTAGTTAGTAAAGCAAAGCAGAACACTAAAGTAGATTGGAACGGGCTGCCACAAGACAGGAGTAGCATCCTCGTATGTTCAGCACTAGGGATTTAAAATAAATTTTTGAAATGACTATTCATGAACTAGATGGAATTTTTTCCCCTAAATCATGGTGAACAGTATTTTCTTTTTAGGGATTTTTTTTTTTTAAATATTTTTGGCCTTTGGAACAGTGTATGTTGCTAAGAGGCCCAAGGACATTGTGAGCTTTATCCAAGAAACTAGCTACTTTTCTTTGGGGTCTTTTTTTTTTTTATGTAGAGCAATAAAAGTTATTTATTAAGTAGCATCATAATAGAGTAATTTTTTTTTGAGATGAATATGGCTTCTTTATTTTACAAAAGGAATCAGATCATGGCTGGGTACTTGAAACTGTAACATAGAGAATATCTTCAAAATTTCCGAGAATTGATCTATATTTTTATAATCCTTGACACTGAGAATGTTGCATCATATAAATTTGTAGTACAAAATTGCAGAAGTGTGTTTAAGGCTATTTCTGAAATAGTTGGAAATCCTATCTTAATCCCAAACCAAAATTCATTGAATGATTTTTTT
>NW_008336062.1:157812-158145 GCF_000622305.1 Nannospalax galili | reverse complement strand
TGTCGCTGGTGAAGATTTTCTCCCATTTTGTGGGTTTTCTGTTTGTTTCCTTGGTTGTCTCCTTTGATGTACAGAAGCTTTTTAGTTTAATGAGGTCCCACTTGTTAATTCTTGCCCTTGATTCCTGGGCTATTGGTGTCCGGTTTAGAAAGTCCTTTCCTACACCTATATCTTGTAGGTTTTTCCAAACGTTTTCTTCTAGGAGTTTCAGAGTTTCAGGTTTTACATTAAAGTCCTTGAGCCATTTGAAATTGACTTTGTGCAGGGTTAAAGATAGGGGTTTAGTTTCATTCTTCTACAAGTGGAGATCCAGTTTTGCCAGCACCATTTGCT
>NW_008336062.1:147773-154067 GCF_000622305.1 Nannospalax galili | reverse complement strand
GCCCAAGAAAGGGACTGAGTTGGTCTGGGTGAGAAGGATCAGGAAGCAGTATGGTTCCCCAGGTGTCTGGGGCCTCAAGACTAGGAATGGTGCAGGGCCCAAACTAGGATTATAGAACGGCGGGAGGGATGGAAGGGTAAATGTGGCTTAGGGAGTCCCAGCACGGAGAGCTGCGCTATAGACTTACCCCAAGAGGCCTGAGGATGGTAGTGCAGGCTAGGAGAGTTAGCTGGTGGTGCAGGCCCAGGGAAGCAGAGAGGGATGAGGGTGGGGCCAGGACCAGAAGCGGTGCTCCTGGAGCCCAAGAAAGGGACTGAGTTGGTCTGGGTGAGAAGGATCAGGAAGCAGTATGGTTCCCCAGGTGTCTGGGGCCTCAAGACTAGGAATGGTGCAGGGCCCAAACTAGGAGTATAGAACGGCGGGAGGGATGGAAGGGTGAATGTGGCTTAGGGATTCCTGGTGCGGAGCAGGGATTTTTCTTTTGTTATGATTTCTACAAAAGGAGAGGGTTGTCAAAACCATTTTTAAAATGAGGTCATGCCTTTTGAGAAATTAGAACTTTTGTTAGTATACATGTGTGGGTGCATACCCTGACACCTTAGTTTCTGATATTGTGGGAACAACTTAACTGCAGCTTCAATGATGTTTAATCACGAAGACACATTCGGACAGTCAGGAAACACAGCTATAAAAGGGTGCACTAAGACGTAGACCTGCTTTCTTTTCCCTAGAGGCCCATTCTTTTTTCTTATCTGGCCACTTTGGCTAGCTCATACAACTAACAAACACTTGTACTTCTCTTATCCTTAGTGTTCTTGACTTTGCCATTTTAACCCTAACAGTTTTTTTTTATTATAACACTAGTACAAAGCTTAGATTAATCTTCAATCCAAATATTAACCCTAATCAGTACAAAATGTCAAGCCTATCCAAAGGCCTTGCTCCTTTTTGTGATTCCTCCTCCTCTGATCTAAGTCTTATTTTTCACATAATTAAAATGAGATATGATTATGATAATAATGACTATGATAATAAGGCAACCAAGCGTGGTGACTGGAGCTTATTCTTGGGTGTGAGCTTAACCTTATGTAAATCATTAAATTTAAATGTTGAATCACCTTAAAATTTTGATAGGGTTGTTGTTCTCATAGCAGAGAAGATGGAGACTTAGAGAATTGTGTTACCACTCTTATATCACAGAGTTAGTAGACCAAATCCAGCCTGAATATAGAGCTCATACTTCTGTACTATAGTTTTCCTCATGTTACATAGAATTGTCCTCTGACTGGCAAGCTATAATCAGAAGCCTCCTTCCTGCACTTGTTGCAGCTGCTTGTCTGGGATTATAGACTTGTCTGTGGACCTTCTGGAAGAAAGGAAGGGGGAGGAAGAATCAGTCACCCCTCCCACCCAATCCGTCAGCCCTAACTGCATGAGGGGAGGGACTAAGGGTAACCCCTTACCCATCTGTATGGAAGCCCAATAAACTCTTTAGTTCCCTATACTGTACTTTGGAGAAATTATACCTTGTTTTGATGTAAGGATGGTGGAAGGAGGGGGTTGGATGGCATTTATGCCTCTCAGAAGGAATTTTAGCAATACGTCATAATGCTATCTATGGTTGTGTCTTTTGTGTAACCCTTTCCTATTATTCCTTGTGTAATTCCTTGTTTTGCAGATCTGCATATTTTTCTTCCCACACTGGAGTCTCTCATTAAATCACATAGTGCAATTGAAGCAGTCTTTCCTCACATCTACCCTCTCTGGCAAATATTTAAGATTTGTTGCCTAAGTTAATTAGACAATCTCTTTTTTGGTACTTTTGTTGGAATAATTTATTTCTTGAAAGAATGAGAATAATTTTGTTGCTCAGATGGGTTCATAATTGGAATTCTGGCGGGGTGGGTTCGTCAATTTATGAACAAAGATAAAGCAGAGAAGAGGACAGAGGAGATTGTCCTGACAGCATTGTTTTAGAACTTGTAGTTAAACAGTTGTGGCAACTAATTTTGTTGCTCATACATTTTATCTCTTTTCTAACATACACAGTTGTCTGTGTGCTTTTTTTTTGTCTTTGTTTGAGCTTCTCTATTTTGCCAACTTGAAATTTAAATAACTTTGCCATATTTAAATTTTCTTTCCTTGTCTTGTAACAGCTCCTAGATTGTGAATTTCTTGGGGATAGGAATGGAATCCTAATTTTAAACTCCATGTGCTTAATGTATACTGTAGCATGCAAAGCTTGCTCATGTAGCTTGAACTGAACTGAATAGTTTGGGATCCAAACAAGCAAGATACTGTGATATGGGGTGGGCAAAAATATGAGGGAAAGTGATGATAACTTTGTTAAGTAACATAGACTTAGGAGGTAGACTTTTAAAAATTTTACTTATTTATTTTTTATGTGTATGAGTGTTTTGCACGCACATATGTGAGTGCATTTGCATTATAGAAATCCTGTGGAAGCCAGAAGAGGGCATCAGATCCCCTGGTACTGGAGTTATAGATGAGTATTAGCTGCCATATGGGTGCTGGAAATCGAAATTGGATCCTCTGGAAGAGTAGTTGTTGCTCTTAATTGCTGAGCCATCTCTATAGCCCCAAGAGGTAGGTTTTTTAATAGACATGTGTACATGCCTTTTAAGCATCTGGGGATCTGATGACTATATGACACAGGAGCATATAAGGTAATTTCTGGTCTTCTTGATAATAATGACTTATTTGCTATCTCTGAGTTCTTTGATAAAGGCCTCTCTTTCCTTTTTATGTGGATATACTTTATCAAACCATCCAGGTTTGGTCAAGGGACCACTGGCAAACTGCAGTAGATGGGGCTGCTATTTCCGCTGGTGACTTGGCCAGGTTTTTCTGGAAGGAAAGACACCAGCAACAGTCAAATATTAGAGAATATTACCAATCATCTTCTCAGTGAGATCTAAAGATTGATAGGTTCAACACTTTTGGTTTTTATGTGGGAATCTACTGTCAGCATCTCTATTCTTCAGTGAAACCTGCCTTCCAGCAATTATAGCTGAACTGCATGTGTGCACCTCTTCCATGTGAACCTGGGGCCCATTTTCTTCCTCATTCTCACTCAGTCTCATTTAAGTTAAAGGCATGTGGTTCCTATTGAATGCCATTCCTATGTCAGATGGAAATAATCATACTACAAAAATTTGAGGCAACATATGGTAAAATGGAACTCTGGTCCAAGCTTGGGAGAGGGAGAACTAAACCAGTGAGGAACATAATGTGATTATCAAATTGGTTATATTTTTCTAGCTTTATTACCCATATTGCCTTCATTCTAAGTTAAGAAAGTATAAAATTGCTACTATGACTGCATTGTGTCAGTTCATTTGTGCATACCTGGGTTTACAACTAGCTCTCCATGTCAGTAGTCTAAATGATTACATAGCATAATTTATGTTAAAATGCATAGCAGTAGTCAATATATCATGGCAGACAAAATTCCCAGTTCTTTGAAATGCCTGTGTAGTAACATATTAACATCATTATCTCCATGAAGACTAGTTAATTGTATCTCAATATGGTAACTGATTAAGAAAAGTGATCATTTGAATTAATTAATTAGAACTGGTAAAACAGAATATCATGCTTCATCCTTGGACCCATGATTAGAGGAGCATTTACAAAAGGACGTAAATATAGAATAAGACCTAAATGATTATTTCAGAAGAAAATACACATCACTTAGACTCCCTGTAAGATAAGTGTGATCACTGGATATACTTCTTTTCCCTCCATTCTCTCTTTCAGCCTTCAGCATGGAATGCAGATGTGCTGGCTGTTACCTGTTTTTTGGATGGTGACATGACCTTTACAATGAAAAAGACACTTTTGATGTAATGAAGTCAAAGACAGATACAGCCTTGGTCTCTGATGGTCAAATAAATCTGGACTATCTACTTCTTTTTGTTTGTAATCCACAAAGAAATAAAAGAAATCTGATAATTTTACATCCTTTCAATTTTCCAATTGCTCTTACTACCAGCCACATGTAATTTTAATGAGCTATATGTGTACCCAACTACCTATCTTATGGTCTCTTACAATTCTTAGTCAGTGTGGGTTTAAGACCACAATACCAGACTACTGCTTATTTTATTTATAACCCCTGGGTTCCACAATTAAAATATCAGGAAGAATAAAGAATATTATGATGGTTATATTGAAATATTATACTAAAATATTTTTATCCTAAATTTTCTTTGGGATTTCATCATCCTATAACATTAATATGAACACTTTTTAAAAATTTCCTGGAAGAAAACCTAGAGCTAAGAAGTTATTCCTCATGTTAATTTCAAATTGCCGTGTGTCAATCTGACAGTATCTTCAAAGCAATGCTTTTGTTAGAGAACAGTGATTTTACCAAATTCCAAAAGCATTCTTTTTCAAACAAGAACCAAGCCTAGCTGATTCAGATAGTAATTTAATATAAACCATAGAATACAGAAGGAGGAGGAAAGGGAAAATGAAATGTATGTATCCATTTCTCCACTAATGAAAGGAGTCTTACAGGCTTCCTGTGCTGGTTGAAGGATCTAGAGAGGATGGAAAAATGATAAGGAGATACATTTTAATTCTCTAGCACCCACATTGTACCAAGTTCCTTGAAGTAGGGTTATGGACTGTGCTGGATAGCTTTAGTGTCAACTTGACACACCTAGGTTGAGGGAGCCTCAATTGGAGAATTGTCTCTATTGGACTGGCCTGTGGCCATGTCTGAGGGGCATCTTTTTGATGAGTGATATGGGAGGGCCCAGCCCACTGTGAGTGGTGCCACCCCTGGGCAGGTGGGCCTGTGTTGTGTAAGAAAGTAGGCTGATCAGAGGCCAGAAGAGCAAGCCAGTAAGCAGTGTTTCTCCATGGTCTGTGCTCCAGCTCCTGCCTCCACGTGCCTGCCCTGAGTTCCTACCTTAAGCTCCTTGATGAACTGTGACCTGGGAGATGAAAAATAAAATAAACCCTTTCCTCCCCAAGTTGGTGTTGAAGAAACAAACCAGAACATGGACATAAGGAACAAGAGCACTTCCTGTACTTTCAAAGAACCAGGGTTGGATTCCAGCACCATCTGTAACTCTAGTTCTAGGGGATCTGATGCCCTCTTCTAGTGTCTGCAGCCACTGAATGCATGTGGTTCACTTACATACATGAAGGTAAAACACTCATACATATAATAAATATTTAAAAATTTTTTATTTTAGTGTATGAGTGTACTGCCTGCATGTGTGTAAGTGTATACTTGGGCAGTGCCCACCGAGTTCAGAAGAGGGCCTTGGATTCCCATGGAACTGGAGTTATGGATGGTTGTTAGCTACCATGTGGGTGCTGGGAATTGAACCTGGGTCTTCTGCAAGAGCAGCCAGTGTTCTTAACCATTGAGCCATCTCTCCAGCCTCAAATCATTTTTTTTTGATTTTTCATTTCTTTTTTTTTAAGGTGAATAAATATTTTTATTTTTTATTTTTTTATTTTTTTTATTTTTTATTTTTTTAATTAAAAGAAGCATTTCATTACAACAGCATTAACCTATTCAATAACATTTTTCTGAGCTAGGGTACATCTCTTCAAAATTGGCTGTACATTTCTATGTTTACAGATGAATTATTACACTTATGTAATGTTTTACTCAATATAAACTCTATAAGACATAAAATTAAGTGAGGTTTGAATGTTTAAAAAGACCTCCACTTCGTTGTCAAAACACACAGTTTCATACAGAAAAATTCATTCTAAGGCTATTGACATTGAGACGTTTTCACATGCATTTCTAATCTCTATATACATGACTATCACACGGTCACAGTCGCCCACTTTCTGAACTCCTTGGCATCTGAGCATTAATACAAACTCGTCAGGTAGACCACCTTCCTCTCCCACCAGAGCCTCCACACTCTGCTATCCCTGTCACTGTCCACTGTGCTGTCAGCACCCCCATCCATTCCCCGCTATCTGCCCTTCTGGTAAATCTAGTCAGCCAGAGGTCCCTGTTCCAGGAGGATCAGCTGTTCCTCATCTACGGCAATCCATTGTCAGTATTCCTTCGGATATAATTGGGGTCTGCTGCTCATTTTTCCAGTAGTATGTTGGGTTACTGTCTGGAAGAGCCTTTATCCATCCTGGCCAAGTACTCGACTGAAGGTATCGCCTGTCTGGCTTTGCTGTTTGTCAAGTAACTTTTAGTTATATATATGTATGCTCTTATGAAATTATATTGGCCCCTTTGATCTTTGATTATACTTCCCTTTTGGGTGTTTAAGGACATAC
>NW_008336062.1:145042-145669 GCF_000622305.1 Nannospalax galili | reverse complement strand
TATATGACTCTTGGTAGGATGGTCATTTTCACAATATTAATTCTTCCAATCCATGAGCATGGGAGGTCCTTCCATCTTCTGATGTCTTCCTCAGTTTCTTTCTTTAAAGAGTTAAAATTTTTTTGTAGAGCTCTTTAATGTCTTTGGTCAGGTTTATTCCAAGGTTTTTTTTTGTGGCTATTGTGAATGGGAGGGTTTCCCTGTGCTCTTTCTCTGACTGCTTGTCATTGGTATATAGAAAGGCTATAGACTTTTGTAGGTTAATTTTGTAACCTGCCACTTTACTGAATGTGTTAATTGTTAATAATTTCTAGGAGTTTGTGCATGGAATTTATGGTGTCCCTTAGATATATTATCATATCATCTGCAAAAAGGGATAATTTGAGCTCTTCTTTTCCAATTGTTACTCCTTTAATTTCCTGCTCTTGTCTTATTGCTCTTGCAAGAGTTTCAAGTACTATGTTAAAGAGAAGTGGGGATAGTGGGCAGCCTTGTCTGGTTCCTGATTTCAATGGGAATGCTTCCAGTTTTTTTCCATTTAGAATGATGTTGGCTGTGGGTTTGTTATATATGGCTTTAATTATGTTGAAGTATGTTCCCTCCAGTCCAATTCTCTCCAGAACTTTA
>NW_008336062.1:125821-142280 GCF_000622305.1 Nannospalax galili | reverse complement strand
TTAGGTCTGGAATCTTCTAAGAATGCTTTTGGCCTTAGGAACTTGGGTGGCACTGACCTGAGACCCTCGCCGTGGCCGCTCCACGCAGGGATGCAAAGGCAGATGGTGAGGGAAGAAGCCCCAAGATTTCCCAGGGAGTGGATTGAGTAGCTGGGTTGTACTGGATGCAAAGGATCAGGGAGAGTAAAGGTAAACTTCGGAGCCCCAGAAAGAGGCTGTCAGCCCAGAAAGAGGGTGGCGGGTGTTGCAGGACCAGGGAAGTAGAGGGAGGTGAGGGCGGGGCCAGGACCAGAAGTGGTGCTCCTGGTGCCCAAGAAAGGCACTGAGTTGGTCTCGGTGAGAAGGTTCAGGAAGCAGTATTGGTTCCCCAGGTGTCTGGGGCCCCAAGCCTAGGAATGGCGCAGGGCCCAAACTAGGAGTATAGAACTGCGGGGGGGATGGAAGGGTGAATATGTCTTAGGGAGTCCCAGCACAGAGGGCTGCGCTATAGACTTACCCCAAGAGGCCTGAGGATAGGAGAGTTAGACGGTGGTGCAGGCCCAGGGAAGCAGAGAGAGGTGAGGGCGGGGCCAGGACCAGAAGCAGTGCTCCTGGAGTCCAAGAAAGGGACTGAGTTGGTCTGTGTGAGAAGGATCAGGAAGCAGTATTGGTTCCCCAGGTGTCTGGGGCCCCAAGACTAGCAATGGCGGAGGGCCCAAACTAGGAGTATAGAACCCGGGGTGGGGGTGTGGGGGGGATGGAAGGGTGAATGTGGCTTAGGGAGTCCCAGCAGGGAGAGTTGCGCTATAGACTTACCCCAAGAGGCCTGAGAATGGTAATGCAGGCTAGGAGAGTTAGCAGGTGGTACAGGCCCAGGGAAGCAGAGAAGGGTGAGGGCGGGGCCAGGTCCAGAAGTGGTGCTCCTGGAGCCCAAGAAAGGGACTGAGTTGGTCTGGGTGACAAGGATCAGGAAGCAGTATTGGTTCCCCAGGTGTTTGGGGCCCAAGACTAGGAATAGCGCAGGGCCCAAACTAGGAGTATAGAACGGCAGGAGGGATGGAAGGGTGACTATGCCTTAGGGAGTCCCGGCACGAGAGTTGCGCTATAGACTTACCCCAAGAGCCCTGAGGATGGTAGTGCAGGCTACCGGGTTAGTTAGCCGGTGGTGCAGGCCCAGGGAAGCAGGGAGAGGTGAGGGCGGGGCCAGGACCAGAAGCGGTGCTCCTGGAGCCCAAGAAAGGGACTGAGTTTGTCTGGGTGAGGAGGATCGGGAAGCAGTATTGGTTCCCCAGGTGTCTGTGGCCCCAAGACTAGGAATGGCGCAGGGTCCAGACTAGGGGTATAGAACGGTGGGAGGGATGGAAGGGTGAATGTGGCTTAGGGAGTCCCGGCGCGGAGAGCTGCGCTACAGACTTACCCCAAGAGGCCTGAGGATGGTAGTGCAGGCTAGGAGAGTTCCAAATCATTTTTTTTTTTTAAAAAGGAAGAAATAGATAACAAATCTGAGTGGAAGTGTATATATTTCAGCCCTGCTCTATAAACTTTTTCAGATCTTTTATTCGACTGGGCCACAAATTGTGAAAACATGGATAATCTGGATACATCTTTAGTATGGTCCTGAATAGGACAAATGGGATGATGTTATGGATGTTGCACATGGGATATTCCTTACCCCAATAAAAAAGGAAAGTAGATAAGTGAAGCCTCTTCTTCCATTGCAGAACTAGAAGATTTTTACAATTCTTTCCCTGCTCCAGAGAGGGGAAAAGGATCTTCCCAAGGAAGGTTCTCACTTGTAGAGTTGTAAGGCCACACTTTAATTATGGGATAACACCTATTATGAAGACACTTGATGCCAACAAACTTACCACATTTACTGATACAGCTCTTTTACTTTCTTAAGTAGAATTAGATAAACTTTTTGACTATACATCCTTTTTAGATAGGAAAACTCCAATGATAGAAAAGAGAATTTCCTGGTTTGTTTCTAGTTCTTTTTGATTAAGAGGCATTTCTTGCTTTTGTGGAGTGTTCATGGTAAATGTATGAATGTTAAATGGGGGTTGGATAGAGCAGGTACAGGCTGGTCTTTCAGAAGAGACCCGCTATTGTTTTGTCATACTATTTCAATTGGAGGAATTTCCACCAGATTTGGGCAGTGGCTTTGATGGTGGATTGGACAGCCAGACCTTTCTCAACATGGAAGCATGCTGGCATGGTCTTCTGATCCTCTCTTCTTTACTTGTTGGGATGACCCTGATTCCCTCCCCAGTCCCTTAACCTCTTTCTCCTTTGGCACAGGTGCTAAGCAACAGTAACTTTATAGGAAATACCTCACAGAACCCTACTTACAGCATTAATTAATTTTTTTTGCAGTAAGTTCTTCTATTTTTTATTTTCCCTTTGATATCATAGGCTCAGACTTTGGTTCATTAACTTAGATAATTTTCTATGCATGATCTCCTCTCTTTTCCTTGGTGCTTTTGCCTGTTTGGCAAAAAGCTGCTACTTGCTCACTGAGAATTATTTCTCTGAGATGTACCGTTCCAACTCTTGTCCCCAAGCTCCTTAAATGCTAATGAGCCCTGGGGCTTGGATTTCAAGGCTGTGAGGGGTTGTTTATGTTTAGACAGCATGGTACTGATATGGATTTCTGTCGTGGGCCAAGGTGGTTAGCACTAGACATCAGGAAGGCTATTAGTCAGCACAGAATAACAGACATCAGATGTCTGGGGACCCCAAAAGCAAACAGTGACACAATCTGTTATATAATGAGTTTTTACAAGAAGCCACCTTTCTCTGATTTCCTATTAAAAAAAATCCTTGTGACAAAGGATATACTGCTTAACAACCCATGTGCCCTTGCCAAGAGAAAATAAAATATGTCTCATTTTCCAGCAGCTCCATGAATCTTTTGATCTCCTGGCTCCTCATGACCCTTCCATCCATGGGGCCTGAAGCCACCCTCCACATGAGGTAACCTAGACCCAAAGAGACAAACATCACATGATCATATTTGAATGCTAGCTTTGAATCCTTTGGTATGTATGTTTCAACTGGAAAATTCCAAGAGGTCAGGAAACTAGTAAGGGGCCATGGGAGGGAGTCTTCCTGGGAAGGAGATAGAAAACAATGATATAAAGGGGGATAGGGGAATGATGGAATAGGAAGGGTTAAATAGGATGGGGAATGGAAGTTCAGGGTAGAGCAGGCAGTAAAGGAAAGGATAACTAACACTAAAGCCTTTCGGAAAAGGCAAATGGAAACCTACCACTGTAGAAGCTTCTTAAAATATTCACACAGACATGCACAAAAAAGATTAAACAGAGTTACCCTGTAATGGGGTGATAGTGCCCTTACCAGATACCACAGTATAGCAAACAAAAGCCTAAAGTCAGAAATGTGTTCCCTCTTTTGGATTTGTTGACCAGGGAGGACTCAAGGTCCCTCAAGTAATACTGGTTATTGCCATTGCTCTTACTGACTCTCCAGAATTTGATGGTAAAACCCTATCAGTGAAGACTCTATCTATATGAGTCACCAAATACATATGGAAAAATCAAACCAGTATTGACCTTGAAGCTTCATCTCTAATGCCTAGCTCAGAGCTCATAGTGCTCAGAGGTGCTATATATGCTACCAGAAGATAAATGTAATCATCAACCTTTCTTAGCTATGAACCTTGTGAGCTACAGTAAGAACTGGCCTAGTCAGATATGTCCATTGATATAACAGTGGCATGAATGTTATGGCAGTAACCAACCACTTTCTCCTTGTATTTAGGGCCTGCTCCACAAGATGGAGAATATCCCTAGCACTATTACAAGGTCTAGCAACTTGTGACTGGAGAGATCACAGGTTGGAGAACCTATTACTATTATCCTGCTAAATGGATGCAGTATTAAGTTGACTCCTCAATGACTTATTACACCCATAGATTAGTACATCTTTCAACTTTCACCAGAGAAACTTTTTTTTGCAGCAGATGGCAATTAGCACAGAGGCCAACAACTATTCATTGTGTAGAAAATAAGAAACCCCCTTCTTTAATGTAGTCCCTTTTCTAGTTTCATGGCTTCTGTTTGTAATTTAAGTTAAACACACACAAAACAAAATATTAAAATCTAGAATTCATATATGACAGAGAACATGTGAAGTTTGTCTTTCTGGGTCTGAGTTACCCTGCTGAGTATAATTTCTTCCAGTTTCATCCATTTTCATGCATATTTCAAAATTTCATTCTTTACAGCTGAAAATTTTCATTGCATAAATGTACTACTTTTTTATCCATTGATTAATTGATGGATATCTAGATTGATTCAATTTCCTAGATATTGTGAATGCAGTAGCCATGAACATGGATGTGCAACTATCTCTATATTAGGATATAAAGTCCCCTGGGTATATGCTCCAAAGTGGTATAGTTGGGTCATACTGTGGATCTATTTCTAGTTTTTTGAGAAAAATCCAAATTTATTTTCAAAGTGATTGTACTAGTTTACACTCCCACCAACAATGTACAAGGGTTCCCACATCCTTGCCAGTATTTGCTGTCATTTGTATTCCTGGTGATAGCTCTTTTGGACTGGGGTGAGATGGATTCTTAACATAGTTTTAATCTACTCTCCGTTGATGTTGAACACTTTATAAAATCTTTTCTAGCCACCTGTATTTTTTATCTTGAGAACTTTCTCATCAGCTCTATAGTCTGTTTTTATATTAGGTTGTTTGCTTTCTTGGTGTTAAGTTTTTTCAGTTCTGTGTGTATTCTAAACCTCTGTCAGATGTGTGTAATTGGAAAGATATTCTCCCATTCTATGGGTTACCACTCTGGTTGATGACTGTTTTTTTTTGTTGTTGTTGTTGTACAAAAGTTTTTAGTTACATGGGAATGATTTTCTTTAAAGATTTTTTATTGTTATTTTTTATGTGTTTGAGTGTTATGCCTGCATCTATGTAACTGCATCCGTGTAGTACTGAGAATCGAATCTGGATCTTCTGCAAGAACAGCCAGTGCTCTTAACTGGTGAACCATCTCTCTAGTCTTGGAAAATGATTTTCAAGCATTGATTTTATTCCTGAGCTACCAGAGTCCTATTTAGAACGCTTTACCTATGCCTATAAGTTGAAAGGTACTCCCTACTTTTTCCTCTAGCATTTCAGGGTATCAAGTCTTGATCCATTTGAATTCAAGTCTTGTGCAAAGTGAGAGGTAATGATCCAGTTTCAGTTTTCTGCATGTTGAAATCAAGGTTTTTCAGAACAATTTGTTGAAGATGCTTTCCTTTTTCCTATGTATGTTTTTTGGCATTGTTGTCAAAAATCAGACAGCTGCAGCTATGTGAACTTATATGTGGGTCCTCTATTCCATTTCATTTATCTATGTATCCATTTTTGTGGAGTACCATTCTGTTTTTATTACGACAGTTCTGCAGTATAACTTGAAATCAAGTATGGTGATGCTTCCCACCATATTTTTTTGTTGAGTATTGCTCTGACTATCTTAGGTCTTTTGTGCCTCCATATAAAATTGGAGCCTTTTATTTTCTATGTCTGTGAAGAATGGCCTTGAAATTAAAAAAAAATTTGTTGAGAATTTCATACAGGCATATAAGCATATAAGGTGTTTTGATCAAATTCATACCCACTCCCTCCACTCCAACTCCTCCCATATTGCTCCATCACTTTTTTCTGATAACTTCACGTACTCTTCTTTTTTTTTTTTCAGTGGGGTTTTTGCTACTCTAACATTCCCCTCTCTGAAGAGGTAGCTCTAAAATCTTTTAAGGATTAGATACAAGCTCCCAAATACTTTTGACATTTTTGGCCTTTGGAACAGAGTATGTTGCTAAGAGGCTCAAGGACATTTTGACTTCCAGCCAAGAAACTGGCTACTTTGGGGTATTTTTACACTAACTGCCTAGCCAATTCCTACCTCCTATTCTTATCACACCATCTTATGAAGGGGTTACCCAAATTGCCAATAGGGAATCAGGACACAGACCACTCTGGCTTCTTCCATGCTGAACAGGGATGCAGTGTGAAACAATTGGAGTACCCCTTCAGCGGGTCTATCTAAAAGACTCCCAAATTGCATAACTCTTATCTCTAGGGGGAAAAGAAGGTCCTTGAATTGTGAATAGGAGATGTGAAGGAGAAGTAAAGGCAAGAATAATTAGTATTACAAGTTCTAGACAGGGAACTAGAAAAAAGGCAGAACAGGGCAAATTTCAAATGTTCATATGACCGTCCATTGGAATTTCTTCATGAGAGCTTCCAAAAGCATCCCTCTATTGGGTTCCTCCTCATTTTTCTTTTGTCTGCCATGGCTAGACTCAAGAGTGATGAATTCAGGATTTGCTTTCAGACATTTTCATAGCTGTTGGAGAGGTTAGAATCACTATCAGTTCTCTCTCAAAGCCTAATAGATAGGGGGAGAAAACAAATTTGGTTATCATTTTAGAACAATAGCAGGTTATCTCTCTTAGCTACAGGTGGGCACTACAGTATTGCAGACCAAGGTTTGAAGTCTTGTATCTGAGCAGCACTTTCTGATTCAGAACAGAATCATCAATGAGAAATAACTGTCTAAATAACTTTTTATATGGACTTAAGCCCAATATCTGAGAAGTGTAATTGCTTGAGCTCTTAAAGAAATATGCTGATGACTTTACTCTTTGGTTATACTTTCCTTTTGGGCATTTAAGACCATACAGTTGGCCCAAATAAATCAATTTATTTTTACACTTAAGGTCATTTGAGGATCTGTTCCTCAGGGGTCACATGGGCTTGGGAGGAGCCCCTGGCTCCTTTCTTTTATCAGTTCCATATACGTGAAGATAAGTCAAAGATTCTGCTTGACCATAGCTGGTTTCACTTAGAAGCATGGAGGAAATGTTTCCTCTGAGTTGACCCTCCTCTTTGTAGACCAGACACTGGTTCAAGTCCATCTTGTGGGATCTCCATGGCCTCTCTGAACAAGAGGAGAGGTGACTCACCACAGTTACAGGACATTTCCATAGTCCCTTGGAACTTAGTCGACCTTGGAAGGCAAAAGGCAAAAACTGTCCTTTAAGTCCCTGTGACCAGATTAGTATAGATCTCAAAGTATGGCTGTTAAACAGCTAATAAGGTTAGGTCTACCAGTCTGATACTTTTAATTACCATGAGCTGTGCAGATAAAGCTTGGGTAAAAAAACCCAAATGTTCTCAGATAAACCTTGACTAGATTAATTTTTTGTTCCTTAAACTAGTTGACTAAACTATGACCTTGAAATGTAAGATTATGGGTATATTATTTTTGTCTCTTCCTTTATATATCATAACAAACCTACACAGACCTTCATCACTTGCTTAGGCTTTCTCATTTTTTCTATTTTGTGAAAATATCTCCATTCCCATATCCTTAAACATCTTTTGCATTCTCATTTTCTTCTTTTAATAATTGTGAGACATAATAACATTAAAAAATAAATTTTCAATCTATTGTGAGAATGCTTTTCCTTGGGATATTAAGCAATGCTTAGTCCCTCTTAAGGTTCTAGTATCAAATAAATGTTTGATTAAAGTTTTACTGGGGAACCAATGAATTTACTGAGCTTATTTACCAAGATAACTGAGGGTTTGCTGAGGTGTATGAATGACCTGAGAGTATGCACACTGGAAAGGAATGGCCCTGAAATTTTGATTGGAATTGCATAGATTTCTTTTGGTAAGATGGTCATTTTAACAATATGGATTATTTCTACCCATGAGTATGGGAGGTCTTTCCGTCTTTAACTCTCTCAATTTCCTCAATTTCTTCCTTCAGTATCTTAAAGTTTTCATTGTTGAGGTCTTTGGTTTCTTTGTTTAGGCTTATTTCTAGGCATTATTTATTTATTTATTTATTTATTTATTTATTTATATTTATTTATTTATTTATTTATTTATTTATTGTGGCTATTGCCAATGAGATTGTTTCCTTGTTCTTTTTCAAAATTTTTATTTATTTTGGTCTTTTTGAGACAGGGTCTCGAACTTACAGAGATCTGCATGCCTCTGCCTCCTGTACTGAGATTAAAGGTGTGTGCCACCATGCCCAGCTTGGGAGTGTTTCCTTGTTTTCTTTTTCCATATGTTTGTCATTGGTATATAGCAAGGCTATTGATTTTGTATGCTAATTTTGTATCCTGCTACTTTGCTGAAAATGTTTAGTAGCTACAACTAGGACTCTTCAGGATCTATTTTGTATAGAATTGTAACATCTGCACATAAGGATGAATTATATTTATTGACATGTATTTTGAACCATCCCTGCAACAATGAAATGAAGTCAACTTAGCCATTTAATTTATTTTTGTGTGTATGAGTATATTGCCTACACATATGTAAGTGCGCCTGTGTCATGAAATCCCAAGGAGGTCAGAAGAGGGTGTCAGATTCCCCTGGAACTGGAGTTTTGGATGCCATGGGTGCTGGAAATCAAACCTGGATCCTCTGCAAGAGCAGCCAGTCCTCTTAACCTTTGAGCCATCTCTCCAGCCCCACGATGAATGATCTTTTTGATTTTATTTTAAACTTTGTTACAAATATTTTATTGAGAATTTTTGCCTACAAGATTATTGTATAATTTCTTTGCTGTATCTTTATCTGATTTTGTTATCTGGCTGATATTTTCTTCATAAGTGTGTAAGCATTTCTTCCATTTCTATTTTATGAGTAGCATTGGTATTAGTTCTTTGAAATTCTGGTAGAATTCTAAAGTGAATCTCTCTGGTCCTAGGCTTCTTTTTAGTTGGGAAAGTGTTTGTTACTGTTTCAGTATCATTGCTTATTATAGATATGTTAAAATGACTTACCACATCCTGGTTTAGTTTTGAAATGTCATATGCATCTAGAAATTCATCAGTTTTTCTTAGACTTTCTAATTTAGTGGAGCACAGGTTTGTTATGTGGTTTTGATTTTTGTTTTGTTTTGAGACAGTCTCACTGTATAACCCTGACTGACCTAGAATTCGCTTTGTAGACCAGGGTAGTCTGGAACTCACAGAGATTCACCTGCTGTACGGATTTTCTGAATTTTCACTGCAGTGTCTCTTTTTCATCTCTAATTTTAATGTCTTGGGTCTTCTCTCCATTTGTTTAGTACTCCTTTAATTTCCTTCTCTTGTCTTATTGTTCTAGCAAGAGTTTCATGCACTATATTAAAAAGGAGTGGAGATAATGAACAGCCATGCCTGGTTCCTGATTTTAATGGAAATGCTTATGTTCCCTCCAGTTCAATTCCCTCTAGGACATTTTTCTTCTTTTCTTTTTCTTTTTTAGTTTCAGAACTGATTTATTTGGGTAACTGATGAAGGGTTCTCATTTGTAACCAAGATGCAATTCACAGTATGTTGTTACATTCACTCTTAAAAAATATATCTCTATGTATAGGACTTTGCAAAGGATGTAAACACACATTACCTTCCAAGTACATTTCTCTCTTCTCCATGGAGGGAAGAAAGCCCTCCCCTTCAAGATAGCAAAACAGAAGACACAGAGCTACACACTAAGTGGGGCCCATCTGACCTACTGGGGGCCATGAACAGAAGCCACAAAATGAAACAACAGCACAACTGCAGATGGGAGGACGAGACTACTGAAAATTAACTTTCCAGGAAAAATAGGCACTGGTTTCTAGAAGGAAAGTTACTCCTTACTGAAGCTTATTTATTGAGCCAACATGGCTGGTTAACATTCATACCAGTATAAAGTAACCCAATGCAGGACTCAGACATTAGCTGAAACCAGATATGGTCAGACAGCACAGACACTGCCTAGGCCACACTAAAGGTCTGTCCCCATCCTCCAGGTGGGAGGACCACCTCCATTTCATCCCAAGGGCCTGGTCCCTTTCTTCCACACTGCAACTGTCTAGCATTATATGCCCTGCTGCTTACCCACTTAATTTACTCTTCTAAGTTGATTAGACAACTCTTGTTATAAAACAAGGGAAAAAAGCATTGTGTTATCTCATCCAGGTTGCAGTCCCAAGCCCCCCAACAGGTGGCAAGCCAGGTGGAGGAATGGATGGGGGCATGGGTGGCTGCCCTCCAGGGGAAACAGCTGGAGGTAGGTAGCTAGCTGGTGGTAGGCCCAAGCCTGGAGGAGGGTGAGGAGGGACTGCATGGGTGGGGGACAGAGGTGGAGGTGGGGGTGGGAAATTGGGGTTGTAGGTAGGGGAAGGTGGAGCCTGGAATAGAGGGAGGAATGTTGGGTGGCCGGAAGGAGGCTGGCAGTTGGGGGGACAGGGCATGGAGGTGGGTTAGGGGGAGAGACGTGGGGGTGGTAGAGAAGGTGAGCAGGTGGACTGCAGGCTGGTGGCAGGGCACCATAGGAAGGGCCCTCAGTCTTCATCATGGACTGCCGACTCTGGTAGCCCTCTCCTGACATGTAGGAGCTGGTGGTAGACATCCCAGTCACATAGCTGGAAGGGGGCAGGACTGGGGTCCGATGTGGCAGCTGTGGGGGCAGGTGTACTGGGGCCGGGTGGAGGAGGAATCTGGAATTTGGGGAGGTTAATGGCTTCCACTGGACCAGGCGGCTCAGGCTCACCTAAGGCACCAGCAAGGGGAGGCGTGCGGTCTGGAGGCCGATGGGCTTGAGGCAATGGTGGGGGAGCGATCTCAAGTTTGGGAATTTTAAGTGGTGGTGGTGGTTCTGTGGCTTTGTTCTCTTTGGGAGAAACAACCACCACAGCGCACTTAGCCTGGTGAGGAGGACTAGGCTGTGGGTATGGTTTCTTGGGCTGCTGTTCTTGTTGCTGCTGCTGCTGCTGGGCTGACTCCTGGGAGTCCTTCTGCTGAGGCTGGGTTGGTTCGGAAACTTGAGACGGTTGTGACTATTGGACTTGTGGCACTTGTGTAGGCTGATGAGATGGTGGCTGCTGCAGCTGATGAGGGGTGTGATGAGTCATCTGTTGTTTCCCTTGTGAGTAAAGATCCATGATCTGGTGGCAGATGTCTTCTAGAACGTTAACATGGACATCTTGAACGAACTGTTCCCACTGTCTCCTGTACATGGGTTTGGAGGTCCACTCTTGTGTTTCAAATTTGCACAAACGTCCCGTGAGATACATCACGGCTACTGTGATGATCTCTGATTCCCACTGCAGTGATAGGGTGGTGCAGAGACTGTCATTTATAAATGTCCATGCCATTTGAACCAACTTTTAAATTTTGTTTTTAATCACATTTTGAGTTGTTTTATATATCTGAGTTGGAACTGGTATGGGTGTTCTACTTGTAAATCACATTTCATGGTCTGCAGTAAGATTCTCTCCAGGACCATCATTTCTTCCATTGGATCATCTCCAAACTGGCCAAACTGGATGTCATTTAATAAACTATGAGCTGGTTTCATATCTTTACATTTTTTTTGGTGTTTCTTCTACTTTCTCAGCCAGAAAGAGACAACAAGCTCCTATCACATATCTTGGGCATTGCTTGAAGGAGTGAAACATATAGAAGCAATGAAAATAAATTATTCAAGTTGCCAGAGTATCATAGTGAAGCCCCAAATGAGTGCCCACATCAAAGATGAAGTGAGTGCCTTCTCCGTGGTACCAGGCCTCAGTGGCCAGATCAAGTCCTTCAAGTTGTGAGGGTGTATGCGCCAAGTCTTTCTTATCCCAGTACCAGCATGGTTTTGTGTGATCCAGGTTTGCAGACGTTACTGAAGGGCTGGAGTTTTCTTTGTTCTCCTTAATTTATTGACGTAGCCTTGTTCTTCCCAAAAGGCTCTCTGGAAATGTTAAAATCCCCTTGCCTCACACAAGCTCCTTAGCTACGTCTCTCCTTGCTGATGGCTGCCATCTTGGATATGGAATGTCTCCTCTAGGACTTTTAACATCAATACATGTTGAATTTTGTCAAAGGCCTTTTCTGTATCTATTGACTATGTGAATTTTGTCTTTTTTCATTTACATGATTGATGATGTTTATTGACTTGCGTGTATTGAACCATCCCTGCATCTTTGGAATAAAGTCAACTTGATCATGTTGGATGATCTTTTTGATGTGTGCCTATATGCGGCTGAGAATTTTTGCATCTATGTTCATTAAGGATAAGGGTCCGTAGTTTTATTTTTTGGTTGTATCTTTACCTGGTTTCGGTATTAGAGTAATGTTGGCTTCATAGAAGGAATTTTGAATGGTGGCATCGAGCACAGGATCCGTGCCAACTCAATCAGACAAGGGCCCAGAGTGGAATAAGGGAAATGGGTGGCAGGGAGGCCCAATCCTAGAAACTCTTGGAGACTGATTACTTCTGATGACTAGATAGGCTAACTAGACTCTAGTGGATGAATTTGCACTGAAGGACATCTAGGTACAAATGCTTGACTAGATAGAATTTAACATGTATGGTGGGATACATGACATCTGGTAGGGCGTGGGTGAGCATGGACAGGGGAGGGGGTCTAACTTTGATTAAGAACTGTTGTATAAAATGTACAAAACCGCAACAAAGAATTAAAAAAGAAAACCCTGACTTTCCCCCTACCAGCAGCTATCAGTTGTTAATATCACTTCAAGGGAGGGTGAGATTAGCACTCTTGAGGCTACCTCCCCCTTCCATTTTGTTGGGATTCTGGTAGCATGCTTAACATTCTTCTGGTAGTATGCACAGCACCTTTAGCAGTATAAAAACTATTCATTAGAGCTGAAGCTTCCAGTCAGTACCAGTTTGATTCCTCTATGTTCTCTGACTCAAGTATGTGGTGTCCTTGCATTCTGGAGGGGGCTTAGCAGCAATTACAATAGCCAGTAATGTTTAGGGATCTATGGGACCCCACTGGCCAACAACTCCAAAAGACATACCCCATTCCTGACACTGGGCTTCTTATTTGTTAGCCTGTGGTATCTAGTAGAGGCACTGTGACCTCATTATAGAGTAACTCCATTTAAACTCTTCATATATATATATGTTGGGAAGATTCTACAGGAGTAGTATGACTTTTTCAAAAGGCCTTTAATGTTATCCCGCCCCATACTTCTTCCACTGCCTTGCCATCCCATCCCAGTTAACCCTTCCTGTTCCATTATTTTTCTTTCCTTCTTTATATCACTTCATTCTGTCTTTACTTGAAAAATAAAGTCAAAAATTAAAAGAAAAAATTCAATGTTTTTTGTTTATTTTCCATAATTTTTCCATATCCACTATTTTCAAATACACAAATAAAAATGGATGCACATTGCTTTTATGCCAGCTCTTGGGAGGGAGAGGCAAGTGGACCTCTGTGAGATCAAGGCCATCCTTGTCTACATAGTAAGTTCCAGGCCAACTGGTGCTACAGAAAGACTGTGTCTCAAAACAAAAGCAAAAACAGCAGCAACAACAAAACAAAAATGGATACAAAGAGAATCAACATATATCATTTTGTGAATTGGTTAGTATTTTTAATGTTATTTAAAAAAATCCTCCAGATATTGAGATAGTCAAAACTATCCATGCTAGATTGCAAATCCCTTCTTATCAGGGACTATGCTTATCTAAATCTTTCTGTAGCAGTACTAGTGACCATAAAGTTAAAAAATTATTTCTTATCTCTGTATATACAGAAAACTGTGTCATTTCATCAGCACAGTAGACTGTAGAGACTTCCACCAATAGTCTTAAGCCCCAAGGCCAGTTTGATTATTGGTTAATGCAAATAAATGTAGCAAATGCTTCTGATCTGACTCAGTAACTGCAATCCTATTTGAAACAGAGTTATCTATTACGGCATTGCTAGGCAGAACTCTTCAGGCAAGGCAGGATCTTCATGCCACTATAGAATATTAAAATTGTTTTCTCTTTAAATAGAGATGGGCTTGCGTTTGCTGACCAAATAAATTAGTGCTTTATTCAGGAGTAGGAAATTGTCTAACACCTTGAAAAATAACAAGGACCCAGACAAAAGTTCAAAGTATTTATACGTGTGTATTTGGAAAACAAATCTGGGGTTTATTTATGTAAGGAATATGTACACATGTTATCCATATCCTACTGAATAGCTATAGTATTTCTCTATCTCAAAATGTCTTTATAGTAATTTCCCACATTGTCCAAATTGATATGAATACTATTACCATAACTTAGTTTGCCAGTTACAAATCTTATGCTCGGGGAAGGAGAATCAGTTTTCTCCAAGGATAAGCTCACTGGACTCAGTAGATTTTATATCTATATATATATTATATATAATGTATATTATAATATATTAGTATTGATATCAATACTAATCAAGAAGAACTCACAAAATTAAGAGGAGTGGGGCATGTGGAGGAGTTGGACTAGGGAGAGGGAGCGGTAGAAATGGCATAAATTCAGTAATGATATGTGAAATTCTCAAAAAATGAGACCTATACACGCATAAATTATGATTACAACCACATAAGAATTAAAAGTATACTATGCAACCTTACGTCAAGCTTTTTTCACACTACATAACGTAAATTTATGATTCTCCTTTTGAGTAGTTTTGTTCCCAATCACTAATTGATAAGCATTTGAGCTGTTTCCAGTTTTGAACTAGTAGGACTAAGGCCACCGTAAACCTGCAGGCATGTTTTTATATTGCATGTTTTCATTTTTCTTAAGCAAGTATACTAGGTCCTGTGGGAATAGATATTTTTGTGCATGGTGCTAGGGCTCGGACCCAGGGCTCATACACACTAAGCAAGTGTTCAGCTGCTGAGTTATATAGTCAGCCCCAGAAAGTAGATGTTAAACCTTTTAAGAAAATCACAAGAAAAAAAAAGAAAATCACAAGTTATTCAAAGTGATTATTACATGTCATACTGCCTATCAGAACCATAAGAAATTTCCACCACTTGGCATTGTCAAATTTAAATTGCAGCTGTTATGCCACATGTGGCATTCCCCATTGGTATTTGAATTATTGTCTATTTCCAAAACTTAATGGATTTAAGCATATTTTAGCACATTAATTAGTCATTTGACTCTTATGGAAGTATTTGTTCAAATCATTTGTTCAATTTAATGGGTTATTTATTTTCTACTATTGAATTTTTATTAGAATTTGTTATGATAATACTGAGCTGGTCTAACTTTGTAAAGTGAAAACTTTTGTTCAGCTCACAGTTGTGTTGACTAGAGGGCATTGCACTGGCAGCAGATTAACTCTAGTGAGGGTCCTATTAGCTGTAGCCCATCATGGCAGATGGCAGTGGCAGGAGGGCAAGTGACAGCAAGGTTTACATATTGAGCTGGAAGTCAGAGAGAGTTAAGTGGAGCCAGGTTCAAGTTTGTATATTACCTTGTATTCACAAGAACTCAGGTCACAGTACTGATATTTTGTTCCTGGGTGGTACCCTGAAGACCTTCCACCAGGCTGTACCTTTTAAATGTCCTGTCAGCTTCCATTATTGTTCCTTTGGTACCAATCCTTTAATGCATGATCCTTTGGGATGGAGCACCAAGCAATATTAGCACAATAGCAGAGTTCTGGGAGACTTAGAATATTTTACCTCAATTAGTGGCTTGCCAAAGTGTTCAGTGTTTTCTGTCTAAATCTTTGCAATATTTTTTGCAAAACAGTTCTCTATTCTAGATAATTTTCATTTTTCATACATTTTAGTTTTTAATCTGTTTGGCATTACTGTTAGAGTAGCAAAAAGTCCCTTAAATTTAACTGGCCAAGATTATAAAAATCACTAGTCTATCTGTTGGAGGACCTACTTTTCCAGTCTCAGTGGTCAATTACCTGGTGATAGGACCATTCCTAAGAAGGCAGGTTCACCTTAAGTTATGTTAAATAGATGGGTGGAATACCTGGTGTGTTAATGAGGTAGCGAATATTTCCTACCTGGAACTAGCACAGATCTCTGCAGACCTTCTGGACCAGCCACAGTCATGTTGGTCTCTGTAAGTCTGTCCACTTTCCTGAACTCTTCAGGAAGGTGTAATTTCTCCTTTTCTTCTTCATGCTTTTCTTACTAAACATGCTTTCTTTCAGGCTTTGGGCTGCCTCTAGCATCTTGTAGATCTTCACTTTTTCTCTAAATCTTCTCTCTCTCCCAGCCATGTAGCTGCGAGTCAGCCACATGTCTGACCTCCCACCACAGGCTCTAAACCTGCATGGCTCCATGGCTTTCTTTCCTTCTCCCCACCATTCACCTCCTCAAGGCAGCTGCCAAGATTACCAGATCGCCTGCCCTGAGGATTTTTCTTTAAGATTCTAATAAAATTGCAAAAGCTTCCATTTGGCTCCATTCTTAAATTGTTTTATGAATGAGACTAAGAACCCTCTAGGGGACCCTCTCTCTCCCCATTTCCTTATGTTAGTGTAAAATATGAAATGGGGTGGAGGTCCTTTATCCCTCTATATTGAGATCATTTGTTGAAGCGATTTTTCCTCTCAATATCAACTTGGAGATTTGTTGAAAATTAATTGAGCCTACCTATGTGACTGTTATTCTAGAATCTTTTTTTATGACTGAGAAATATTTTTTAT
>NW_008336062.1:123832-125533 GCF_000622305.1 Nannospalax galili | reverse complement strand
ACATGCATTCCTAATCTCTATATATCTGATTATTACTAGTCACAGTCAGTTA
Source organism: Nannospalax galili (assembly GCF_000622305.1). NCBI lineage: Eukaryota > Metazoa > Chordata > Mammalia > Rodentia > Spalacidae > Nannospalax > Nannospalax galili. Next base: position 125,481 of record NW_008336062.1, on the reverse strand, counting down.
CACTCGGATCCTTGGCACCTGAGTATGGCTATAAAGTCATCAGGTAGATTTCAATGGTCATGTTTATCATCTCTACTAATTAACGTGAAGTAAATTTTTATGCTTCTTTCTTCAAATATAACTCATTTTTTATTTGTTGATTTTTGTGTGTGTATATCATACAGAACATCCCAAACAATCTTATTCATCTTCTTATTCATCTTAAACATACCCACTTCACATTTGGCACCCTCCCATAGCCTTTCCCACATCACTAGACCCCATATTCTCTGCCAATTCCTGTTTCTGTCCACTGTGTTGTCGGAGCCCACAGCCATTCCCCAGTGCTTGTCCATCCGCTGAATCTAGTCAGCCCATCTAGAGATCCTTGTTTTAGGAAGATCAGCTGTTCCTCATCTAGCAGCAAACAGCTGTCAATATTCCTTCAGATAAGATTGTTTAATTTTCCCAGTTCTATGCTGGGTTACTGTCTGGGAGTCTCCTGGGACACCCTGGCCAACAACTCAAAGGAAGGTATCTCTTGTCTGGCATTGCTTCTTATTATGTAGCCTTTACCTATACATACAGACTCTTAAAAATTATATTGACCCCTTTAATCCTTGATTATACTTTCCTTTTGGATTTTTAAGACCCTACCTTGGACCAGATAAACCAATTTATTTTCTAGAGTCTTTTTTGTTCAATCATTTTTTGCTTTTTATTTGTGTGTGTGTGTGCGTGTGTGTATGTATGCAGTGTAGTGTATCAGATTATGGATTGTCATGTGTAAATGAGTGGATATGTGTGTAGTGGCTAGATGCCTTCCTCTATCACTCTCCAACTTATTTTTTTAAATTATTTATTTAATAACCACATACTTAGAAGAAACATTTCATTACATCAGCATTGACATATTCAATAACAATTTTCTGAGTTAGGATGCATCTCTTACAAAATTGGCTGTACATTTTTAGGTTTACAGTTGAATTATTATAGTTATACAATATTGTGCTCAGTATAAACCCTATAAGACATAAAATTAAATGAGGTTTTAACCTTTAAAAAAGATCTCCATTTCATTATTAAAATACAGAGTTTCATGCAGAAAACTTCATTTTTAGTGCGATTGACATTAAGATGTTTGCACATGTGTTTCTAATCTCTATACATCAGATTATTACTAGTCACAGTTGGTTACTTTCTGACCTCCTTGGCATCTGAGCATGGATATAAAGTCATCAGGTGGATTTCAATGATACTGTTTTTCACATCTACTAATTATTAAGGAGTGAAATTTTATTCTTTGAAGAATTATTTTTTTAACCATTATGTATTTTTAAATTTTTAATAACTACATGATTAGAAGCTTTTCACTAAAGCTGTAACATATTCAGTAACACTCCTGAGCAACAGTACATCTCTTTCACAAGTGGGTGCAATTTTCTAGGTTCAGAGTTGAATTAATATAGTTATATATTATTGAACTCAGTACAAGCCCTGTAAGACATAAAATTGGATGAGTTTTCAACCTTTAAAAAAGATCTCCATTTTAGAATACATTGCTTCTTGCAGAAAGACTCATTGATTTGTTATTAACACTGAGATGTTGGTGTATGCATCTCTAATCTGTATGTATCTGATTATTACTAGTCATAATCAGTTGCACTTGG
>NW_008336062.1:122044-122985 GCF_000622305.1 Nannospalax galili | reverse complement strand
ACCTAGGAGGGCAAGGAGCAAAAAGTGTCCTTTATGTCCCTCTGACCAAATTATTATAGGCCTCAAAGTATGTCTGTTAAACATCCAAAAAGGTTAGTTCCACCTGTTTGTTACTTTTAATTACTGTGTGTCATGTAGATAAATCTTGGGAAAAGACCAGTTGTTCTCAGATAAACCTTACCTAGACATATATTTCTTGATCTGCTGTGTATAATTTGTCAGTAGGGTGTAGGAGTAATATGGTTCCCTCTGGTTTTCAAAACTAGCTGGGCATTGTTTATCACTCGCATTGTCTCACTCCTCCATCATGGTTTTCCCACTTACAGTGCCCCCATTTCCCTCCTTTCTCCCTTAATAATACCCTTCACCTATGGTCCTGCCTCTCTTGAGCTCCTTCTTTCCCTTTATCCCCTAGGTTCCTTGTATACTATTCCTCCCTCCTCCCTTAAACTAACCCATTTTTTATCTATATCTCCCTTATTAAGGCCTGTTTCCTACTGTTCTTCTCTTTCAGGTTCTTTCTTTTATCTCCCTGTTTCCTTTCCATTATCCTGGTTCCTGTAGTTATGTCTGGTTACATACTCGTTTATCAGGATCTGGTTCTAGGATCCACATATGGGGGAGAACATATGTCGATTTTTTTTTTTTCTGAGTCTGTGTTACTTCACTTAGTATAACAGTTTCTAGTTCCACCCATTTACCTGGAAATTTCATGATTTCATCTTTCTTTACTGCTGAGTAAAACTCCATTTTATAAATGAACCACATTTTCATTATCCAGTCTTCAGTTGAAGGACACTTAAGTTGCTTCCATCTGTTCGCTATTGTGAAAAGAGCAGCAAAAAACATGGATGTACAAGTGTCTTTGCAATAGGATGAGTTCTTTGGGTATATGCCAAGGAGTGGTATAACTGGGTCAAATGGTAGGTTCATTTGCAGTT
>NW_008336062.1:120423-121260 GCF_000622305.1 Nannospalax galili | reverse complement strand
TATCCAGTGGCTGGAATAATATTTACTCATATTCGGGTCTTCAATTTTGTTCCATTGATCTATGGGTCTATTTTCGTGCCAGTACCATGTTGCTTTTATGACTATAGCTCTGTAATACAACTTAAAATCTGGTATAGTAATCCCCCTGGCATTGCCCTTAGTGCTCAGGGTTGTTTTGGCTATCCAAGGTCTTTTGTGCTTCATATGAATCTTAGGATAGTTTTTTCCAATTTGTGAAAAACGTAATGGGCATTTTGACTGTTATTGCTTTGAATCTGCAAATGACTTTTGGTAGGATGGTCATCTTCAGAATATTAATTCTTCCAATCCATGAGCATGGGAGGTCCTTCCATCTTCTGATGTCTTCCTCAATCTATTTCTTTAAATATTTAAAATAAAATTTTCCTTGTAGAGCTCTTTAATGTCTTTGGTCAGGTTTATTCCAAGGTATTTTATTTTTTTTGTGGCTATTGTGAATGGAAGGGTTTCCCTGTGCTCTTTCTCTGACTGCTTGTCATTGGTATATAGAAAGGCTATAGACTTTTGTAGGTTAATTTTGTAACCTGCCACTTTACTGAATGTGTTAATAATTTCTAGCAGCTTTCTGGTGGAATTTTTGGCATCTCTTAGATATAATACCATACCATCTGCAAAAAGGGATAATTTGATCTCTTTCAATTATTACCCCTTTAATTTCCTTCTCTTGTCTTATTGCTCTTGTAAGAGTTTCAAGTACTATGTGAAAGAGAAGTGGAGATAGTGTACAGCCTTGTCTGGTTCCTGATTTCAGTGGGAATGCTTCCAGTTTTTCTCCATTTAGAATGATGTTGGCTGTGG
>NW_008336062.1:119087-119967 GCF_000622305.1 Nannospalax galili | reverse complement strand
TCCTGGGCTTTTTTTAGTTGGGAGGTTTTGTATTACTGTTTCAATTTATTTGTGTGTTATGGGTCTGTTTAAGCTGTTAATATCTTATTGGTTTAGTTTTCATGGTTCTCATGCCTTTAGATATCCGTGCATTTCTTTTAGATTTTCAAATTTAGTAGCATATAGGTTTTTAAAGTATTCCCTTATAATGTTCTGTATCTATCCGGTGTCTGTTGTGATGTTTCACCTTTCATCTCTGATTATGTTGATTTGGAGATGCTCTTTCTTTCTTTTGGTTAACTGGGCTAGCGGTCTGTCAATCTTGTTTATCTTTTCAAAGAACCAGCTCTTGGAATTGTTGATTCTTTGTATGTTTTCTTTGTTTCAATTTCATTAATTTCTGTCCTGATTTCTATTTCTTCTATTTCATCTGCTGGGTTTCATTTTCGTTTGCTGTTGCTTTTCCAGTGTGTTGAGTTGCAATGTTAAGTCATTTATTGGTATTCTTTCTGGTTTTTTGATGTAGGTACTTAGAGGTATAAACGTCCCTCTAAGGACCACTTTCAGTGTGTCCCAGAGGTTTTGTTGTGTTGTATTGTCCTAATTTCAGGAATACTTTTATTTCTTTCTTAATTTCTCTTTTGACCCATTCATCATTCAGGAGTGTGTTGTTTAATCTCCATGTGTTCACGTGGTGATTAGGACTTCTTCCAGTGTTGATTGTAAGCTTTCTTGCATTGTGGTCTGATAGAATGCTTGGAATTATTTCAATCTTTTTGTATTTATTCAGGTTTGTTTTGTGCCCCAGTATATGATCAATTTTTGTTAAAGTTCTATGGGGTGCTGAGTAGAAAGTATATTCTTTTGTGATCGGGTGGAATAATTGAACAACACATACCTA
>NW_008336062.1:108851-117736 GCF_000622305.1 Nannospalax galili | reverse complement strand
AAGTTTATCCCTATCTTCCTTCAGTTCTTTGATTTCTTTTTTTGTGTGTGTATTCTTTAAATTCACTGAATTCTTTTTATCGTGTTTATAATTGTTCTTTTGAGTTCCATATCCTGCATTATCTCTAGGGGGTTTTCATTGTACTCCTCTAGAGGACTATAATTTGGTGGGGATATTTTATTTTGGTTTTTCATGTTATTTTTTCTCTGTGACTTTGACATGTTTCTTTTGTAGTTTTTGGTTCTTTTGTGAGACTCAAGCCTTCAAGTTTAGATCTGGTTTTATTTTTGAACTTTACATGTCTTTGTTGTTTACTTTTTGGTTATGAAAAGTGATGGGAGCTATTAGTATAAGCACAGCCATACTGTGGCAGGATTGCTTGTTTACTTTATGGTCTTTCACCTTGACTCAAGAGTTTGTGTGTTTTGAATGTACTGAATTTTTCTGCCAAGTCAGGAGGAATGTGTTGGTAATTTAGGGAAGATGGTTAAATGGTGGAATTCACAAGTATTTGACCCGTTCTTGACCCTCAGATAAAGGTGGGGAAAAACAGCTGTTGAAGCTAATTGAACTAAACAAACTGTGGCTGTCTTATGTTCTACTGTATAAAAATGCCGAGCAAATATAAACCAGGTCTACAGTCTCTACTGACAGTCCTCCCAAGTATCTTTTCTCTGTCTCTTGTTTTTCTTTCATCTTCACTTCCCTTTCATGTGGTGTTCATCTTGGCCAGCTGGCACCAGCAAGTGGTGCCTGAATAGGGACCTGAAAAGTAGGGGGAAAAGTGAAGGACACTGCTGGAGAAATTAAATGAGTGCACTTGGTATGATTGGGGAGCAGTGAGTATTTATCTGGGGAGAAGATGGGGCAAGGAAACTGTCGCCTGCTCTTTGTACATATGTTAAAGAATATGCATCAGGCCCGAGGAGCAAAAGTGGAACATAAGCAACTGTTAAATTTTTTAGAGTTTGTAGAAAAGGTTTGTCCTTGGTTTCCTGAGCAAGGTACAGCGAGTTTAGATGTGTAGCTACAGGTTGGAGAGAAAATGCAGGATTACTATGACATGGAGGGTCCTTCCAAAGTTCCTATAGATGCTTTTGCATTGTGGGCTTTGGTCAAAGATAGTCTTGATCCATGGCACGAGGCAGATAAGGCAAAGGAAGGAACATTCGCTGAGACTAGGGAAGAGAGTCTGATAGGCAGTGGCTCGGGTAAAAGTGAAACCAAACTTTCTACTCCGCCAGAGCCAGGTCCATTAGCCTTGCCACCCTCTTATGAGGACCCCCATCCAGGGCTAGAAGAGACATCCCTTAACCCTAAAGATGAGTCTGCCCTAGGAGAAGAGGCTATTAAGTATGATCAGGAAAATATCCACCTCTAATTGCTTTGTCTGAGAAGTCTATCATTGGGAAATTGAGCAATTAAGGGTGGAGTTAGAGGATTTGAAGAAGGAAATGTTAAATAATAAAGAGAAAAGAGCTAGGACCACCCCAACACCCTCTATTATAGCAGGATTAGATCCTCCTCCTCTGAGTCCACTGAAGGTTGTTGCGCCTCCCATGATTTCCATGGTTCAGAAGCCTTCGGCAGGAATCTGGTACCTGTTTAAAACCTGTGCAATCCCTGCTACAACAGGCCATTGGGGCTGCAGTAGAGCGAGGAGATTCAGTGCATGAATTTCAAGTCTTCCCAATTTCAGAACAAGTTGATCAGCAGGGCAACAGGGTGGGGTCTCATGCACCTGTGCTATTTAAGCAGCTTAAGGAGCTAAAAACTGCTTGTGCTCAGTATGGTCTTACTGCCCCTTTTACCCAGGCTTTGTAAGAATCCCTATCCACAGAGGTGCTTCCGCCTGGTGATTGGAAGCAGATGGCACCTGCTTGTCTTTCAGGGGGAGATTATTTGTTATGGAAATTTGAGTATGTGGAACAGTGCCAGGCAACAGTGAATATCAATAGAGTGCAGAATATTCCTATAGATTTTGATAAGTTAGCTGGTGACGGACAATATAGGGATACTGCTCAGTAGTTGCAATGCATTGTTGCTGCCTATGCGCAGATCAGTGCTGCAGCCCAAAGAGCCTGTTATAAACTGCCATCTAGTGGTAGGCAGACTGAGGATTTATCTAAGATCAGGCAAGGTCCAGATGAGCCATATCAGGATTTTGTGGCTCGATTACTACAAACTGTCGGTCGCTTGCTGGGGGACAGCAAAGCTGGTTTACTCCTTGTGAAACAGCTTGTGTTTGAGAATGCCAATGGAGCCTGTCAAGCTGCTATTAGGCCTTTTAGAAAGAAAGGTGATTTATCAGACTACATAAGATTATGTTCTGACATTGGGCCATCTTACATCCAAGTAGCCATGGCTGTGACATTGCAGGGAAAGCCTATTCAGGAGGTACTTTTTCAACAAATGAAAGGGCCTAAATGACAGGTGGCTGGACCTTGGGGGAGCTGCTTTGGATGTGGCCAGTTGGGGCATCAAGTGAAACAGTGACCTAATAAGCAGTGAGAAGGTCAGGGAAATAGCCAGGCTTATGTCCCCGTTGTAAATGAGGGAAGCATTGGGCTAATGAATGCAAATCAAAAAAGGATGTTATGGGGAACTTGCTTCTGCAGGGAAATGGGAAGTGGGGCCAGCCCCAGGCCCTGAAACAATGTTATGGGGTGCTCCAGACATTCATCCCCCAGCAGAGAAATCCATTCAAGACCTCTTCAGGGCCACTCCAGGAAGCGCAGGACTGGACCTCGGTGCCTCCACCTACACAGTATTAGCCCCTGACATGGGAATGCAAGCCATACCTACAGGAGTGTATGGGCCGTTGCCAAAAGGAGCGGTACGATTGGTATTAGGAAGAAGTAGTGTTATCATGAAGGGAATTCTGGTAGCTCCTGGAGTGATAGATTCAGACTATCAAGGTGAAATTAAGATTATGACTCATTCCCCCTTAGGAATTGCTGTAATACAGTCAGGACAAAGACTGGCACAATTGCTCCTGCTCCCTCTGGTTAACAGTGGCAACAATGGTTAAAAAGAAGCATAGGGGGCAGGTGGTTTTGGTTTCTCTGATGTTTATTGCCTACAAGCTATTGGTCAACAACGACCTGAGTTGGAGCTAATTATTAATGGGAAAAAATTTAAAGGACTTTTAGACACTGGGGTGGATGTATCTGCAATTTCAGAAGAACAATGGCCCTCAGCCTGGCCAAAGCATACTCCATGACAAATTTGCAGGGCATAGGGCAAAGTCAGAGTCCATATCAAAGTAGTGATGAGCTACATTGGTAGGACCTGGAGGGACATAAAGCTTCTTTTACTCCCTACATTGTGAAGGGGTTGCCCGTCAATCTTTGGGGGAGGGATGTGATGAGTAGAATGGGGGTCTATTTGTATAGTCCCAATGAGCAGGTTTCACAGCAAATGTTTAATCAAGGAATGCTTCCGCAAGTCGGACTAGGAAGAAATGGGCAGGGAATTCAGGTGCCATTACAAATGTGTCAAAAATTGGGTAAGAAAGGGCTAGGATATTTTTAACAAAGGCCATTCAACAACCTGCACCTCATGCTGATGTGATAACATGGAAATCCAAAAAGCCAGTATGGGTGGATCAATAGCCTCTTATCCAAGCAAAAATAAAAGCCACTGAGAGGTTAATGCAGGAACAGCTCAATAGTGGACATATCGAACCTTCTAATTCACCCTGGAATTCTCCTATTTTTGTGGTTAAGAAAAGGTCAGGCAAATGGAGATTGTTACAAGATTTGAGAGAAGTCAATAAAACTATGGAACTGATGGGCGCATTGCAGCCTGGTTTGCCTATTCCTTCTGCTATTCCAAAGGACACTTTTAAAATTATCTTGGACTTAAAAGATTGCTTTTACACCATTCCCTTGGCTCCTCAAGATTGAAAGAGATTTGCATTTAGTGTGCCTTCCATAAATTTTAAGGAGCCTATGTAAAGGTATCATTGGAAAGTTTTACCTCAAGGAATGGCCAACAGTCCTACCTTATGTCAAAAATTTGTAGCTCAGGCTATAGCACAGACTAGATATCTATATCCTGAAGTATATATTATTCACTATATGGATGATATACTTCTAGCTCACAAACTTGAGGGACTAGTATTGTCTGCCTATGGGGTCTTGCAGAAGGGGTTGAAAAGTTATGGGTTAGTTATTGCCCCTGAGAAAGTACAAAGGGAGGCTCCATTCAGTTATCTAGGAAAACTGCTGTATCCCAAAGAAATTAAACCTCAAAAAATATAAATTAGGAAGGATAATTTAAGAACATTAAATGATTTTCAAAGGCTGTTAGAAGACATAAATTGGCTTCTCCCCCATCTGAAGCTTACCATGGGGGAGTTGAAGCCTTTATTTGATGTATTAAAAGGATATTCGGATCCCAACTCTAGCAGAAGAGTTACTCCTGATGCTCTTCAAGCTTTACAATTAGTAGAAAATTTGTTGCTATTGAACAGCAACAAATTACTTATGTAGGTTATAGTCAGCCCCGGATGGGTTGTGTTTTTTCTACCACTCACACCCCTACAGTCGTACTTTGGGAAGATGTCCCTCTTCTTTGGGTGCATCTCCCAGTATCCCCAGTTAAAGTGATTAATCCTTATTATGAGGCCATAGTGGCCTTGGTCCAACAATTACATACTGAATCGTGTTGGTACTTTGGAACTGAGCCTGCTCAAATTATTATTCCTTACACTAAGGTGCAATTGCTATGGTTGTTTCAAAATGTAGATTCATGGGAAATTGCATTTGCAAATTATATGGGTCAGATAGAGAATCATTATCCCAAGGATAAATTATTACAATTTGCTAATATGCATGAGTTGGTATTTCCAAAGATAGTTAAGATTAGTCCCATCTCCCAGGCTGTGTCAGTATTTACTGATGGTTCTTCTAATGGACATGCAGTTTATGTGATTTATGGGCAAAGTTATTCTCTTCAAACTTCCCCTGCTTCAGCACAGGTAGTGGAACTTCATGCTGTAGCAGCGGTGTTCCAGCTTATGGCCTCAACACCCTTCAATCTCTATACAGATAGTCATTATATAGCTTGAGCTTTACAGGAAATTGAAGCAGTGCCTTTTATTGAAATGGGGAATGTCCAAATTTGTTTGCTGTTAAGACAAGTGCAAAACAGTATTAAATCTAGAAAATATCCTTGCTATATAGGACATCTAAGGGCACATAGTGGCCTTCCTGGACCATTAGCTTTGGGGAATACCTTGGTGGATAAAGCCACTCAGTTTATAGGATTGACTCAGGTAGAGCAATCTATAAATTCACATGCCATTCATCACCAAAATAGTCAAAGTTTGAGAAAACAATTTCATATTACTAGGGAAGCTGCAAGACAAATTGTGTGACACTGCTCATCTTGTCCTCAAACACAAATTGTTCCTCATTATGGGGTTAATCCTAGAGGGCTGAAACCTAACTAAGTATGGCAAATGGATATTACTCATGTTGTGGATTTTGGCAGGCAACAGTATGTACATGTTACAATAGACATATTTTCTGGCTTTATTATGGCTACTGTGGAAACAGGGGAAGCCACAAGGGTTTCAGGTTTTTCCTGTCACAGAGACAGTGTACCAGCAAGGAAATCGGGTGCAGGGCTATGCTCCTGTGCCATTTAAATAGCTAAAAGAGCTAAAAACCACTTGTGCTCAGTATGGTTCCACTGCCCCTTTCACCCAGGCTTTGTTAGAATCCCTATCCACAGATGCACTTCTGCCTGGTGATTGGAAGCAGATGGTGCATGCTTGCCTTTCAGGGGGAGTTATATCCCCAGACACCAAGTAATCTCTTGCATCATACTCTTTTCACTTTAAACTTTTGAATTTGGACAAAAATGACTGCTCTGCAACAGATAGAATGTGGTACCTTCAGTCACAGGATACCTATGCCCAAGTCAGGTGGAAGGATCCTTTAACTGGACAATGGAATGGCCCTGACCCTGTATTGATATGGAGATGAGGGCATGTTTGTGTTTTTCCACAGGATGTGGATGGAGCCAGGTGGCTGCTGGAAAGGCTGGTGAGGTTCGCTGGACGAGTGCCAGAAAAAGAAGTGGAAAAGAATGATGAGGTGGCAAACGTGGCTGATGCTGATGTTTCCACAAGTGATCTTGGCTGAGTTATATTAGACTTATGTTCCTGATCCACCAATATTGCACCCCACAATATGGCAAGAAAAAGAGATAGTAGTGACTGTGAATGACTCTCGATTAATCACTCAACCCACTTTGAAACACCTGATGATGCAAGTGGTGACGAATTTTAATTATCCAGGATCTGGAAGTGGGTTGCCTATTTGTTTTGTTAAAAATAATAATAAGTACAAGTGTGTACAAGTATGGCCATGTGCTTTTTGGATGAGATGGATACTGTACCAATGCCAAAGTGCTACTGCCAAGAGTTAATAGAGTAGAGGGGAAAATTTCTCTGCAAACATTTCCACCCTGTAAGCAGCAACAGATATTCTAAATAGGCTGAGAGCCACCTTACCATCGTGGTCCTCTATCACTTCCATTGTGAGTAGTTTAACAGGACTTGGCATGCTTTTCCTCCTATGTCTTTGTCTTCCGGGGGTAGTAAAGCTATTTATGAAATCTTTGTGGCAAGTCAAGGCTACTGTGCATGATATGAGATTGGGCTCCCTCCCCTAATGGAAGCTGGTAGTCCAAGATGGGTAAGATCTTCTGGGAGAAAGTCAACCTAAGGCAGGGCGTAGCTGATGGAAACTATGTGCCGATGATGGGTAAGGCTTTGCTCTAGCAGAAGACAATCTAAGACAGGCATGGTTCTTCTGTCCTGGATATAGCATAATCTGGGGTACAAAAAATAAAAATGGGGCAGATGTTGGGAGCTATTAGTATAAGCACAGCCATTATGTATATTGAGGTGTGGCAGGCTTGCTTGTTTACTTTATGATCTTTCACCTTGACTCAAGAGGTTGTGTGTTTTGCCCACCAGTACTGAATTGTTCTGCCAAGTCAGGAGGAATGTGTTGATAATTTAGGGAAGATGGTTAAATGGTGGAATTCACAAGTATTTGACCAGTCCTTGACCCTCAGATAAAGGTGGGAAAAAACAGCTGTTGAAGCAAATTGAGCTAAGCAAATGGTGGCTCTCTGATGTTCTACTGTATAAAAAGGCCAAGCAAAAATAAACCGAGGTTGCAGTCTTTACTGACAGTCCTCCCAAGTATCTTTTTTCTGTCTCTTGTTTTTCTTTCATCCTCACTCCCCCTTTCAGGTGCTGTTCATCTCAGCTGGCTGGCAGAAAAGCTGGTTTGTCTAAGCTTCTGGTTCTCTTGGTTTCATATTGGAGTAGCCAGATTGCTTTTGTCTTCAGGAGTTCCCACAGAGGCCCAAGTCAGATGAGGATCAGATGCTCTCAGGCTTTCTCCTAAGGTCTGGATCCCTCCAGGAAAGATTTTGATCTCAGGAATTTGGGGGTTGGACTGGCCTGGGAGCCAGGCTCTTGAAAGATGCTGGTCTAGGGCAGCTGGTGGCCATGCCACCCAGAGATGCAAAGGCAGATGGGGGCAGGAAGTGGCCCCAAGGGCTCCTGGGGACTGCACTGAGGAGCTGGGTTAATCTGGCTGCAAAGGATCAGGAAGAGGAAAGGTCAGCCCCCATGCCAGGGAAAGAGGCTGGCGGGTGGTTCAGACCCAGGGAAGTAGAGGGAGGTGAGGGCGGGGCCAGGCCCAGAGTGCTCCTGGGGACCTGCGAAGGCACTGAGTTGGCCGGATGCAAAGGATCAGGAAGCAGTAGTGTTTCCCAGGGTGTCTGGGGTGCCAAGACAAGGAATGGGACAGGACCCAGGCTAGGAGGAGAGACCGGTGGGGGAGATGGGAGGGTGAATGAGGCTGGGGGAGTCAAGGCATGGAGGGTGCGATGGACTTACCCTGGAGAGAGGCCTGTGGGTTGAAGAGAGCCCAACTTATTTTTTTTTAACTAAAAGATTTTACTACATTTTCATTTATTTATTGCATGTTTGTGGGTGTGGGATTCTGTGTGTGTGTGTGTGTGTGTGTGTGTGTGTGTTTGTGTGTGTGTGTGTGTGTGTGTGTGTACAATCCATACAGGCATCAGAAGACAACTTTCAGGGGCCAATTCTCTTCTTCCACCATGTGGGTCCTAGGAAATGAACTCAGTTTAAATCCCCGGAGTTGAACTCAGGTTGGCAATAGGCACTGAGCCACTTTACCAGCCCCACTCCAATGTATTGTTTGAGAGAAAATCTCTCAGTGAGTCAGGACTCATGAATTGGTAGCCAGTGAACTCTGGGGAATCTGCCCATCTTTGTCTCCTAGCAGTGGAGTTACAGGTGCAAGTCACTGTGTCTGGCTTTTTATGTGGTGCTGGGAATTAGAACTTAGAGTCTCATGCTTGCATGGCAGATACTTTAGTGTCTGTGTGTGTCCCCAGTCTTCAATCAATTTTTGTATTTATTTTCTTATGCTACACATCTTGACAATTGTAGCATTAGAGTAAGTCTTGAAGTCACTTACTGAATGCCAACTATTTTTCCAGAGGGTTTATACTCTCTGAATACCTTCAAGTAAAAAAAAAAAAAAAGAATCAGTTGGTCAGTTCACACAAAAATTTTGACTTGGATTTTGCTTGGTTTTTGAGTTTATAGATCAACATAAAGAAAAATAAAACCTTAAAAATTAAATTTAACTTCTGGATCTTTAAAATTTTGTCTCATCACTCTAGTCACTTTTCATATTTCAGTGATATTATTTTTCTTGATATTGTAATAATGATATATACTATCACAAATAGTATGAAATGGCTTTTGCAACCATTTTGTAAATGGTTTTAATTTTTAAGTAAACTTTTAGTTTTTGAGAATT
>NW_008336062.1:70270-108740 GCF_000622305.1 Nannospalax galili | reverse complement strand
TTTTACTAGATATTTGAAGAAGATCTACTTAAATTATTCAAAAAAGAGAAACAGAGGGAGAACTCCCAAACTTTGTCTATGAAGCAAGCTTCACTCTCATACAAAAACCAGGTAAAGACACAACCAAGAAAGAAAGCTATAGACCCATATCCTTAATTAACATAGATGCAGAAATTCTCAACAAAATACTTGCAAATTTTATACAGACACACATTAAAAATATCAAATACCATGATCAAGTAAGCTTTATTCCAGAGATGTAGGGATGGTTCAATATAAACAAGTCAATAAAGTCATCAATCATATAAATGGACTCAAAGACAAAAATCACATGATCACCTCAATAGATGCAGAAACGGCCTTTGACAAATTCAACATGCTTTTATGTTAAAAGTCCTAGAGGGAATTGAAGTGGAGGGAATACACCTCAACATAACTAAAGCTATAGACAATAAACCCACAGCCAGCATAATTCTAAATGGAGAAAAACTGGAAGCCTTTCCATTAAAATCAGGAACCAGGCAAGGCTGTTCATTATCTTCATTCTTTTTGAGTATGGTGCTTGAAACTCTTAATAGAGCAATAAGACAAGAGAAAGAAATTAAAGGAATATTCATTTGAAAAGAAGTCAAATTATTCATTTTGGCAGATGATATGATATTATACCTGAGATATCAAAAATTCCACCAGAAAATTCCTAGAAATGATTAACACTTTCATCAAAGTGGAAGGTTACCAAGGTCCTTTGTACCTCCCAGAAGGAATTTTAGCTACACAGTAGGAATATATTTTGAGCTCCATATTCATTGAAAGAGCCTCTCTAACTGAAACTGGAGCTCACAAGTAATCTAGCTTGGCTGGCCGTGACTTACAAGAATCTACATGTGGCATCTTTGAGAGGGTCTCTCAAAGAACCTGGAGCTCACAATTAATTCGTGGTTGTAAGGGCATGTAATTTCAGGGCAGTGGAAGTGGACACAGGTGTATCCCTGGTGGTCACTGTCATCTTTCCTAGATTAATTGTGACCTCCAGGTTCATTTGCAGCTCACAATTAATTCATGGCAGTAAGTGCCTGAATTCTCAGGGCATGGGAAGTGGACATAGAGGGATCCCTGTTCATCACTGTTAGGCAGTCTAGATTAATCGTGAGCTCCTGGGTCATTAATAGATGGATCTTGGGGCTGAAGAGATGACATAGCAATTAAGAGCACTGGCTATTCTTGCAGAAGACCCAGGTTCCAATCCCAGCACCCACATGGTTGCTAACAACTGTTTGTAACTCCAGTTCCAGGGGATCTGATGCCCTCTTTTGTCATCTTTTGGCATTGCACATCAAGGGTGCACTTACACACATGCAGGCATAACACTCATACACATGAAATAAAAATTTAAAAAATTTAAAAAAAGAGATCTCTCAGTGAACCTGGAACTCACAAGAGTTCATGATGGAACTCTTGATGACCTGGTGCTCACAATGAATCTAGATTGGCTGTTAGTGACCATCAAGAATCTACCTGGGTCCAGCTCACCTGCACTGTGACTACAGGTACTTATCACCATTAATTCACTGTGCTCTCCAGGTTTAATGAGCGTGGGATCTCTCAATGAACCTACCTAGAGTTCACAATTAATCTAGACTGGCTAGCAGTGACATACATGGGTCCACATGTGACTACCTCCTCTACACTGGGCCTACATGCAATTACCACCATGAATATATTGTTAGCTTCATGTTCATTGAGGTCCTTTCTCATTGAACCTGACACTCATAATTAATCTAGAGTGGCTGACAATGACCTAAATGAATCCACCTGTGTCCACCTCCCATGGTAATGCAGGCACTTACCGCCATGAATTATGAGTTGCAAATGAACCTGGAGATCACAATTAATCGGGACAAGGTGGCAGTGACCACCAGGGATCCATTTGTGTCCACCTCCACTGCAGTGGGACCACATGCACTTATTACCATCAATTAATTATGAGAGCCAGTTTCTTTGAGAGATCCTCGGTGATTCTGGAGCTCACAATTAATGTAGACTGGTGGGAAGAGTACTACAGAGATCTACCTGTGTCCATTTCCCTTGCACCAGGACTACACACCCTACCACCATGAATTAATAATGAGTTCAAGGCTCATTGAGATATTCTCCTTCAATGAATTTGGAGCTCACAGTTATTCTAGACTACCTGTCATTGACCTACAGGATCAACCTGAGTAAGAATTAATTGTGACCTCCAGGTTAGTTAAGAGATCCTTTCTCAATGAAACTGGAGCTTACAATAAAGACTGACTGCCAGTGACCTACAGGAATCCAAGTCTGTCCACCTTCATTACACTAGGACTACAGGCACTTACCACCATGAAATAATAGCATCAAGTTCATTTACAGATTCTCTTTCAATAAACCTGGAGCTCAAAATTCATGTAGACTGGCTGGCAGTGACATACAGGGAGGGATACAATTGTGTTCACTTTCCCTGTACTGGGACTACAGGCACTTATCACCGTTAATTAATTGTGAGCTCCATGTTCATTGAGAGACGTTCTCACAATGACATTCAAGCTCAAAATTAATCTAGAGTGGCTTTAAAAAAGAGGGGATCTCTTCCACCTCCACTTTACTGGAACTTCAGGTACTAATCAGCTTGTATTAATTGTGAGCTCACTTTTCATTGAGAGATCTCTCAATGAATCTAGAGTTCACAATTAATCTAGCCTGGCTGGCAGTGACCTACAGAGATCCACCTGTGTCCACCTCCCTTGTACTGGGGCTATATGTACTTATCCCCTTGAATTAATTGTGAGCTCCAGGTTATTCTTTTAATGAATTTGGATCTCACAATTAATCTAGACAGGCTGTGAGTAACAGGCTGTGAGTGAATTCACCCATATCTACCTCCTCTGCATTAGGAATACAGCTACCTACCAACTTGAATTAATGGTGAGCTCCAGGTTCCTTTCTCAACGAACATGGAGCTCACCATTAATCTGGAATTGCTGGCAATGACCTCAAGGAATCTCTTTGTCCACTTCACTTGCAGTGGGGCTACAGGTACTTACCACTATGAATTAATTATGAGCTCCAGGTTTGTTGTGAGATACCCTCTCAATGAACCTGCAGCTCACAGTTAATCTATAGTGACTTACTGTGACCAACATGGATCCACTTGTGTCCACCTCCCCTGAACTGGGACTATGGGCATTAACCATCATGAATTATATGAGAGCTCCAGGTTTGTTTAGAGATTTTTATCTTAGTGAACCTAGAGCTCACAATTAATCTAGGCTGGCTGGCAGTGAACTATAGGTATCCACACGTGTCCTCCTTCTCTGCACTAGACAATAGGCGCTTATTTACCACGAATTAATTTTGACCTCAAGCTTCATTGATAAATCCTCTCTCAATGAACCTGGAGCTCACGATTAATATACACTGGCTGGCATTTACCTACAGTGATTCACCTGTGTCCACCTCCCCTGCACAGGGACTCCAGGCATTTACCACCATGAATTAATTCTTAGCTCCAAGTTCATTTTGAGTTCCTCTTTTAATGAACTTGGAGCTCACAGTTCATCTAGACTGACTGGCAATGACATACAGAGATCCAGCTGTGTTCAACTCCCTTGCACTGGGATTACAGACACCAGTATGAATTAATTGTGAGTTCCAAGTTAATTGAGAGATCCTCTCTCAATGAATCTTGAGTTTACAGTAAATCTAGACTGGCTGGAAGTGATCTACAGTGATCCACAGTATCTACCTTCCCTTTACTGGGACTGCAGGCACTTATCATCATAAATTAATTTTGAGCTCCATGTTTGTTGAGATAGCCTCTCACAATGAAACTTGAGCTCACAATTAATCTAGCCAGGTTGGCAGTTACCTACAGTGTTCTGCTGGGTCCACCTCCCTTATGCTGAGATAACAGGTATATACCACTGTGAATTAGTTGTGAGATCCAAATTTATTTAGAGATACTCTCTGAATGCACCTGGAACTTAAAATTAATCTAGACTAGTGGCAGTGACCTACAGGCATCTACCTTTGTCTACCTCTCCACACTGGGTCTACAGGTACTTAGCACTCCATGAATTAACTGTGAGCTACTGCTTCATTGAGAGATCCTTTTTCAATGAATCCTGAGGTCACAATTAATCTAGACTAGCTGGCAGGAACCTATGTGTATCCACCTATGTTCACTTTCCCTGACTGGAACTATGGGTGCTTACCACCATGAATTAAATGTGAGTTCTAGGTTCATCCTGTGGTCCTCTCTTAATGAACCTGGAGCTTACAATTAATCTAGAGTCATTTACAGTGACCAACAAGCACTCATTTGTGTCCATCTCCCCTGCACTGGCACTAAGGCACTGTGGTGGTTTGAATACAAATGTCTGCTGTAGGCTTCAAGTGTTTGAACGTTTTGCTCCCAGTTAGTGGTGCTGCTCTGGGAAGTTTTGTAAAGTGTGGCCTTGCTGAGGAAGCCAGTCACTGGGGGTGGGCTTGATGAATTCTTATGCCTTGCCAGATTGGCAGTTGCTATCTGATTCCTGTGCCTGTTTGAAGGTGAGTGCTTAGCATTCTGCTTTCTACTCTGACCAACTCCTGTCACCATACCTCCCTGCAATAATGGACTCTTGCTTTTTTGGAACCACAAGCTCAATAAACTCTTCCTTCTATAAGTTGTTTCGATCAGTGTTTTTATCACAGCAACATAAAAGGCAACTAATAAAGGCATTTACCACAGTGAATTAATTGTGAGCTCCAGGTTGAATAAGAATTCCATCTCTCAATAAACCAGGAGCTCAAAATTAATCTAGACTCTCTGGCAGTGATGCACATGGATCCCTCTTGTCCACCTCCTCTGCATTAAGATTATAGGAAATACCACTATGAATGAATTGTAATCTTGTGGTTCATTGATAGATCCTTTTCTCAGTGAAACTGTAGCTTGCAATTCATATAGACTGGCTGTCAGTGACCTACAGGAATCCACCTATGTCCATCTTCCCTGCAGAAGACAAGGGGAAATTATCACCATGAATTAATTGTGAGCTCCAGTTTCAATGAGATATCTTCTTTCAATGAACCTGGGGCTTGCAGTTATTGTGGACTGGCTGGCAGTGACCTACAGGGATCCTCTTGTGTCCTGGGACTACAAGAAATTGCCATCATGAACTAATTGTGAACTTCAGGTTCATTCAGAGATCCTATATCAATGAACCTTGATCTCACAATTAATCTAGACTGCTCTAAGTGATCTACAGTGTTCCACCTTTGTCCACCTGTCTCCACTGAGACTACAAGCACTTATCACCATGAAATAATTGTGAGCTCTAGGTACCTCTCTCAATGACCATGGAATGGACAATTAATCTAGACTGGCTGGCAGTGACCTACAGGGATCCACCTGTGTCTGCATCGCCTTTACTGTGAGTACAGGCAGTTACCACCATGAATTAATTGTGAGCTCTAATTTCATTGAGAGATCCTGGAGCTCACAATTAATCTAGACTGGTTGGCAGTGACCCACAAAGATCCACTGGTGTCCACTTTCCTTGCATGGGAACTATAGGCACTTGCAACCATGAATTAATTTTGAGTTCCATGTTCGTTAAGATATCTTCTCACAACGAAACTTGAGCTTACAATTAATCTAGCCAGGGTGGTAGTTAATTACTACCACAATTAATCTGAACTGGCTATATAGGACCCATAGGTCTCCATCTGTGTCCACCGCCCCTGCATTGAGACTACAGGCACTCACCACCATGAATTAATTGTGAGCTCCAAGACTTCTCTCAATGAATAGTGAGCTGACAATTTAGACTGATTGGCAGTGATTTACAGGAATCCACTTGTCTCTACCTCCCCTACACTGGCAATAAGGAACATACAAGCATGAATTAATTATGAGCTCCAAAGGAAGGTGGAGCTCACAATTAATCCAGCTTGGCTGATAGTGACCTACAGAGATCCACCTGTATCCACCTCCCCTTCCCTGGGAGTACATGTACTTACCACCATGAATTAATTTAATTGTGAACATAAACCAGTCTGGGCTGAATCTCACTGAGATCTGCCTGCTTCTACCTCTCAATTGCTGGGATTAAAGGGGTGTGCCACCACACCTGACTCTTGTTTTCTTTTTTCTTCATCCTGTAGCTAACATTTTTGACTCTTTAATAAATGTATAGCTATGTGTGCTTTACCCATTTATGTCAATTTTGAAAAGCACACTTGCAGTGAGTTTATTTAATACATATGTTTACCACATATTGACACATTTTCCCCATAATATCTGTGTTTTCTAATATTTGTAGAGTATATGGCAAGGGATCATGTTTTATTACTTGTGATAGAATTTTATGTTTCTTTTTATGTTTTGTTTTGTTGAGGTAGATATATGTAATCTCTCTGCATTTTAAAAAAAATGTTTTTATTGAATTTTTGCAATTTTCATACAATACAGTTTGATGGTATTTAGATCTTGATCTGCACCATGTGAACACATTACTGCCTTGTTCTTCTGCTGATTTAATCTTTCTTTGACCTTGCCCTTCACTCTTTATCTCCTACAGCAAAATTCTATTCTATATGCAAATAGATAATGGCCAGTTTAAAGACAAAAGCAACCCTCCCCCAAAATGGAAAGAGTCCATGCTATATTAAAAAATTCCTATTTGCAAATTTTGTAAGGGCCACTTTCCTAGGACTTCTAGTTGAGAATGCAAAATAAGGCAACTTGGAGCTAGTAAAGTTCCCCATTAAGAGAACTTTTGAATTTTATGTTTTTTAAAACATTTGTAAGTTGAATTAACATACTAACCAAACCTACAGCCAGTTGGAGTTTGGTTTTCTCAAAATATTTCTAGATTCAATGTGGGAGAAATGTTCAGAGAAAAAGATTAAAAAGGATTACTGCTAGCAAGTTTTAACCAACAAATGGTGAGACTCAGACACATCTTGAGGTCTGAAAGCAACCAAAAACCAAATGATGCCAAAACCAAAATAATTTCAAAGGAATAAATACTTTCTTTTTATTTTTTTATAGGAATACAATTTTATACACATGAATTTTTGTGGATTTCATACAATTAGTCTTAATCGTATTTAGCTCCTCCCTTCTCTATCTGCACCCCCCACCCCCATAGCCTGCCCACAGGACTTCATGCATTTTGTCATCTATGTTAAGGCCTATTGAGTGTACCCAGATGTCCCTCAGTGTGAGTTAATCCACTGAAACCTGTTGAGCCTATCTAGCATCACTCCCTCAAAGAATATCAACTCTCCTTCACCCAGCAGTGATCAGCTGCCAATAGTTCCTTGCCAAAGTTTTGGCCTCCTGCCTGTTTCCCCAGTTCTGTGCTGGTTTTTGTCTGACTGAGTTTTCATGGGTCTTGTGCATGCTGTCAACATTGTTTAAGTTTATATGAGCAAGGTATCAGTAACCTGTAAGACTCTGTCCTTATGATCATGTCCCTCCTCTAGTTCTTACAATCTTTCCACCCTCTTTTCTGCAATAGTCCCTAAACCCTGGGTAGGTGAAGTTTAATATAGGAGTCATGCCCAGGGACCCACACTCTGAAGTCTCCTGTTCTCTACACTTTGGCTAGTTGTGGCCCTTTGTGTTCCTCACTCTCTGTTGCATGAGGAAGCTTTGCAGATGTGAGTTGAGAGCTGCATTAGTATCATCTCTACTCCTTGTTCCACTATGTTCCATGAGCTTTAGGTACAGAGGTACCATTGTAGATGTGGCACTTAGGGTTGGGCTTCTCACAGACACTTATTCTCTGTGTATGACCAGTTGTAGAACTCTGTAATAGTTTTTGTCTATTGCAAAAGAAGCTTCTTTGCTGAATGGTGACTGGCATACTTGTCTCTGAACATAAAGTTCCATATTTAACATATAATAAGAAATTATATTTGTGTAGGGATGTGACAAACAGAATTTTCTCTAACATCTAATATTTGGCTATGTTTACACTATCACACATGAGTGCCCTCTCAGTGAGTAGACTTTAAGTCCAATTAGGTAGCTGTTGATTATCCCAAAGATATAAGTGCCATTGCTGCCCTACATGTAGTTTGCAGTGCCAGCTTTGTTGTGGTGGTTATTAGGACTTAAAGCTGGGGTTGGACCACTGATTGAAGTGCTCCCTTAGCCTCTTGCATAGTGCTCTCCAAAACTATGAGAACTAGCCTTCTTGGAGTGGCTTCCCAGTCAGTTCCAGCTCCTTTGCTTCAAGTCCTGTGTGCAAAGTATGTCCTGTCTTCAGCAATAGAGTCTTAGCTTCAAGTTCTGGGAGGAAATCAAGGGATGTGGCAGTACCCTTGTAAATTTGAGAGTCTCTTGGACTCTGCTGGCCAACAACTGGAAGGGAGATTGCTCCTGTCTGACCCAGTTTCTTGTTATATATCATTTAGCAGCTGTATACATGACATGTGTAGAGATATGTGTAATATATAATATTACAGTAGTAGTAGTGTAGAGATATTGTATGTGTAATTTTTCAGTAGGCTTTTGAACCAATACATTTTCCACTGGTTTTCCACACCAGCCAAACATTATTTATCACTCCTCTCTCTATCCCTGTCTAAACCTCCTTTCTCCCTACCCAGTTAAAGTACCCCTCCTCATTTTTCCCAGTTCACCCTTGATAATACCTGTCTCTTATGGTTCCCTCTCCCTTGAGTTCCTTCTTCCCCTTTACCCACATAGTTCCTTGTATAAACTTCCCTCTTCCCCTCCTACTTAAATAACCCCATTTTCCTCATTTACTTCTTGGTAACGTTTGTCTCTTGTTACTCTCTCTCAGGCTCCTTCTTTCCCTTTACCTCCCTGGTTCCTTTCCATTTTCCTGGCCCTTGCAGTTACATCAGGATAAATATTTACATATAAGGATTTTGTCGTAAGATTCACAAATGAGGGAGAAAATAGTTTGTTTTTCTAAGTCTGTGTTTACTTAGTATAACAGTTTTTCCCCATCCATTTACATGTAAAGTTCATGATTTTTTTCTTTTCTTTATCTAAAACTGGAGATCAAGTTTTATCTGTGAATAGAACTCCAATGTGTAAATGTACCAAATTTTTATTATCCATTTGTCAGTTGAGGGACACTTAGGTTGTTTCCATTTCTTAGTTATTGTGGAAAGAGCAACACACATGTATATACAGTTATCTCTATGGTAGGATGAGTCCTTCGGGCACATAACAAGGAGTAGTATAACTAGATTATACGGTAAGCTCATTTTTAGTTTTTTAAGAGTTCTCCACACACTGCTTTCCATAGTGGTTGCATGAGTTTGCAATACCACTAGCAGTCAATGAGCATTCCCTTTTCTCAACATCCTCTCCAGTGTTTGGTATCATTTGTTCTCTTGATCTTAACCAGTCTGACTGGGGTAGGATGAAATCTTAAAGTGATTTTAATTTGCATTTCTCTAATTGCTAAGGCAATTAGGTTTTTTAAATACCATTTTTAAAGGTATTTCTTAGCCATCTTTATTTCTTCTTTTGAGAACTCTCTGTTCAAACCCATTGTCTATCTTTTAATGGAATCATTTTTCTTGATTCTTTGTGAGTTCTTTACATATTATGGATATTAAAACTGTCAGATGCATGAAGATTTTCTCCCACTCTTGAGTTTTCTTTGCACTTCCTTGGTTGTTCTGTTGTGCAAGTTTTTTAATTTAGTAAGGTCCCAGTTGTTGATTGTTGGCCTTAAGTCCTGAGCAACTGATGTCTGATTTAGAAAGTGCTTTCCAAATGTATATCTTGTAGGGTACTGTTTATGTTTTTGTCTAACAATTTCAGATTCTCAGGTTTCACATTGAGGTATTTGTCTAACAATTTCAGATTCTCAGGTATTTCACATTGAGTCCATTTGGAGTTGACTTTTCTGCAAGGTGAAAGATAAGGGTCTAGTTTCATTCTACAGGTGGAGATCCAGTTTTTCCAGCACCACTTGTTGAAGATGCTGTCTTTCCTCCAATGTGTGTTCTTGACATTTTTGTCAAATATCAAGTTGCTGAAATTACGTGTACTCATGTTTGGGTCTTCAATTATGTTCCATTGATCTATGTGTCTGTTTTTGTGCCAGTACCATGCTGTGTTTTATGTTTTTTTTTTATGACTACATCTCTGTAATATAGTTTGGGATCTGGTATGGCAATTCACCCCCAGCATTGCTCTTTGTGCTCAGAATTGCTTTGGCTATCTGGGGTCTTTTGTGATTCCACATGAATTTTAGGATTTTTTTTTCTAATTCTGTGACAAATGTCCTGAGGAGTTTGATTTGGATTGCACTGGATTTATAGATTGCTTTTGGTAGGATGGTCATTTTCACAATATTAATTTTTCCAGTCCATGAGTGTGGGACTTCCTTCCATGTCCTGGTGTCTTTCTTAATCTCTTTCTTCAAGATTTAAATTTGCCATTGTAGAGATCTTTAATGTCTTTGGTCAAGTTTATTTCTAGATATTTTGTATTTTTTTGAGGCTATTGTGAATGGAAGAGTATTCATGTTCTCTTTGTCCTATTACTTGTTATGGGTGTATGGAAATGCTACTGATTTTAGTATATTGATTTTGTAACCTTTCTTTGTATTGTTTTCTTTGTTTCTATTTCATCATTTTCTGCTCTGATTTTTGTTATTTCTTCTTGTCTACTGAGTTTGGGTTTCATTTGTTCTTCTCTTTCCAGAGTCTCGAATTGTAATATTAATTCATTTATTTGTGCTATGTGTGTGTTTTGCAAGTATTTTGTTGAGAGTTTTCACGTTTGTGTTCACTTGGGGTAGGCCTGTAGTTTTCTTTTTCTGCTGTTTTCTTTGACTGGTTTTGGTATTAGAGTGATAATGGCATTATAGTGGGAGTTGGTGAGTTCTCTGTCTGTTTCTATCTTTTTGAATAATTTAAGTAGTATTGGTTGTAGATCTTCTTTAAATATTGTATTATTGTGTCATTTATTTGTGCTCTTTCTGATTTTTTAATGTAGGCACTTAGAGCTATAAGTTTCCTCTCAGGACTCCTTTTAACTGTCCCAGAGGCTGCGTTGTGCTGTATTTTCCTTTAGTTCTAGGAATACTTTATTTCTTTATTGATTTATTCTCTGACCCATTCATCATTCAGGAATGTATTGTTTTATCTCCATGAATTTGTGTAGTTACTACAGCTTCTTTTGTTTGCAATTTTAAGCTTTATTGCTTTGTGGTCTGATAGAATGCATGGAATTGTTTCAACTTTTTGTATTTTTTGCAGTTTTGTGCCCCAGTATGTGATCAATTTTAGAGAAATTTGCATAGGCTGCTGAATGAAAGAATATTCTTTAGTCTTTGGGTGGAATAGTCTGTAGATGTCTCTTAGGTCCATTTGAGGTAGTGGGGTATTTAAGTCACCTACTCTTACTGAGTTGGGATTAATCTGTGCCTTAAAGTCCACCAAACCAGTTTGCTGCATATATGTTCATGATTATAATATCTTCTTGATCAATTGTTCCTCTGATCAGAATGAAGTGACCATCTTCATCTTTATTTAATCTGAAGTATATTTTGTCAGATATTAGAATTGCAACACCTGCTTGTTTCTTTGGGCCATTTGCTTGGAATATTTTTTTCCATCCTTTCACCCTTAAGGTAGGGTCTATCCTTGAAGGTAAGATGACTTTCTTGCAGACAATAAAAGATGAATTTTGTTTCTTAATCCATTCAACTAGCCTGTGTCTTTTGATTGTGGAGTTGAGGCCATTGATATTTAAAGTTATTATTGGAAGATATGTATTGGTTACCATCATTTTAATTCCTATTTTTATTCTTGATTCAGTTTTGTTTTTTAATTTATTTTATGTGACTTCTTGGGTATAGTCATTTCTTCCTTCAGTCCTTTGTACTGCTTCAAGTATTCTCTGTGGGGCTGGTTTGGTAGACATGAATTCTTTCAGCCTATTTGTGTCATAGAAGATTTTTCTTTCCCCTTCAACTATAATAGACAGTTTTTTGGTAAAGTATTCTGGGTTGGGATCCGTGATCATTTAGAACTGAGAATATTTTGGTCCAGGCTCTTCTGGCTTTTAAAGTTTGCACTGAAAAGTCAGCTGTCGGTCTATGAATTTTTTTTTTTTAATGTATGACTTGTTGTTTTCCTATTACACCTTTCAGTATTCTCTCTTGTTCTTTACATTTGATGTTTTTAGTATGATATTCCATGGTGAGTTTCTCTTGTGGTCATGTCTATTTGGTGTTCTGTGTGCTTCTTGTAGTTGTATGGGTATGTCTTTCCTTAATTTAGGGAAAATTTCTTCCATAATCCTGTTGGAGATATGGTTAATGCCAATTACCTGTGATTCTTCTCCTTCCTCTATATCTATGATGCATAAATTTGTCTTTTCATGGTGTTCACGTTTCCTGCATATTCCATTTCTGCGTTTTAAAAAGCTTTCATATTCTTTGCTTGAGCAGTCCAGTTCTTCAACTTTATCATTCAGTTTGACATTCTGTTTTCCCTTTCATTCATTCTGTTGGTCAGGCTTTCTTCTGTTATTTCAAATTGATTTAATGAGTTTTACACTTTCTTCTTCATTTCAGCCTGAGTTTTCTTCACTATTTGTCTGTTTTGTAAATTCTGTTAAAAGTTTATTCCTATCTCCTTTTAGTTGATTGAATTGTTTGCTTGCATGTTCTTAAATTTGTTGAATTCATTATTATGTTCATGGTTGTTCTTTTAAATTTTGTGTCCTGAGTTACCTGTAGGGTGTTGCCATTGTAGAACTCTTCTACAGGATTGGTGGTGTTTAGTAGGGAAATATTTTGTTTTTATGTTATTTTTTGTTTTGGTTTTGGCATGTGGATTTCTTTTGTTGCTTGTAATTCTGATATGAAATTCAAGTCTGCCTTTGTTGAGTTGACATTTGATTCTCTTTGTCTTATTGGTGTAACTTGGTTGCTTTCTGATTGGGTAGAAAATTTAGTTGGTCTAGGTCTCAGGTTCTTTTTTTTTTTGGTTTTATATTGGAGGGACCATAAAGATCCAGACAGGCTACTCTAGAGCTCTCCAGGAAGGTGAAGTTGCCCTGGCTAGTTAAGCACACTTCAGTAACCTCAGAAGGTTATGGCCAATATCCAAGGAAAAGAGATAAGAAAAGGGTGTGCTGGTCCCTACTAGCCCACAGGGAACCCTGAGTGCTGGAGCAGTGGGAAGGATTGCAGATGGTCCCAAATCAGGGGGATGGGCATAGCAGGATCTGGGTATCCCAACCCAAAGTCAGGTACTCTCACACAGTCTCAAAGGGGTTGACACACAAGGACCAGTGATGGGAGAAGGTTGTTCATGTCCCTTCGAAATAGATACTTGAAAACAAACAATTTGAGAACAAACAAAACCAAAAAATGTATCCAACAATTAGGATCTTTAAACTGTAAAAGCATGAGGCAAAGAGAAATGCCACATAGTGATGGTCAAATTAATAGCCCTTTAATAATTAACAAAGAAGCTGGATGTTGAGAGGAGCTATCACCAGAAAGAACACTTGATTCCAAAGAGAGACAGAGTAGGTTTATAAAGCAAACCACAATTACATCATGCCAGGTGCAAAGCCAATAACCATAGCTACACCATATCACCACAGTTACACCAGATCTGGGGCAGATCAGTTAACAAAGATATTTTCATTTAACACAAAGTTAACTAATTTTTGGTAAAGGAAAACAAATTTATCAGAATTGCAAAAACAATGAGCTTCCTGGAATTTGAGGTGTAGCTGGGAGAGAGACTGTTCAGCCTGGTTGAATGTAAGTTTCTTAGTATTGCAGAAAAAATATACTCTGAATCTGCTAGTGCAGCCTTCATTTGACCATTCAGTATGGCTGCAGTTAGCATGAACAAGAAGGATGGCTATATAGGAACACAGGGCAAGCAAAACTCAGCTAGAATAATATGGTGTCAGTTTTGTCATTTCAAAAACCTGCTCAAAATAAAATAAAAATGAACCATTGACCAAACAATAAGGGTCCAAGAGAGCCACAGAAAGTATTCACCACAGTCAGCCTGATGAGACACCACCAGATGGCTGGACTCAATGGATGTAGCCCAGAAATAACTTACTCCTCCCAAAAGTGTGGGCATCGGGTGAGGGGGGAGTGGTGAATAGTGGAGACATCCCACAGGGCATGGGCTTGAGATGGGACACTCAGAGACCATGGGGTGAGACTTCAAAAGCTAACAGAGACTGTGGGCAGGGCTTGAATGGCTGGGGGGGTCATGAGAAGCTGTTTCTTTGTAAATCATCCACTCCCAAATGTATAAACTATGCAAAATTCAGATTAAAATATGTTATGCCAGTTTGTTGATCTGAGTCAGGACCATAAGACCCTGTGTGAGTGAGGGCAGATCAAATGGAGATCGGGAAGGGGAAAATTAATGTAACAATGGATCCATGCTGGTATCTTGCATCCATTCATGTGATTCCTCTGATGAATAGTGGACCACTCTTGAGACCTCACATTGGGTGGCAAAACTGTTAACACAAAAGCACAACCCTCATCTCAAAGAGGATAAGAGTCAAATATGAATGAACGTAACCTGGGGACACAGATTCAGGTTAATCCCAATTCCATGTTCCAGCATGGAAGTAAATTCATTAAGTTTTTATAGTAACAGAACAAAGAAAATTCATAATCAAGGCTCTTTTTAAATACACTGGTGGAAACATTAAGTAGGTGGATATAGGAAAAGCAAAATCTCCACTATAGGCCTCAGAGGTTATCTAATGGAATTCTTAGGCTTTTGGTTGGTGGGAGCTAGGACTTTGTTAACAAAGTTAATTTTGTTAAGTTAATAGTGGTTGGTGGGAGCTAGGACTTTGTTAACAAAGTTAATTTTGTTAAGTTAATAGTGGTTGGTGGGAGCTAGGACTTTGTTAACAAAGTTAATTTTGTTAAGTTAATAGTGGTTGGTGGGAGCTAGGACTTTGTTAACAAAGTTAATTTTGTTAATACATTTCTAAAGGTTTTTTAAAATCCGCTAGTCACAAGATGTTAAGTCAGAAACAGTATTGGGCAAGGAATGATTATTTAGAGGTTAGCTAAAAATGGCCAAAGATAAATTGTAAATAGGCTCTGGATCTTCACCATTCCAAACACTGCATAGTCTCATTGACATGCTGGTAAGCCTTGAAGGAAATTCAGTCCAAAATGCAGGAATTTTCTGGTATGTTTCATTCACAGCAGCATACAAAGAAAAACTACTTTGAGTTTTGTTTTATTTTCCCAAATTCCTATTTTCTGATATAGGAATAAAGTATATCATTGTGGTATTTCTATGTTACAGAGTCTTTTTTATCATGGACCATAATTCCCTATATTTCCTTTGTTCTCACTGAATGTACTCTTTGAATCTGCTAGTGCAGCCTCCATTGGACCATTCGGTCCGGCTGCACTTATTATGAGCAAGGGGGATGGCTATATAGGAACACAGGGTGAACAAAAGTCAGCGAGAATAAAATGGAGTCAGTTTTGCCATTTCAAAACATCAACTCAAAATTTAAAAAAATGAACCACTGACCAAACAAGACTGTGACTCCTTTGTATGACAGCTAGGTAATATTTCAAATGAATCACCTTGGTCACACATTTTATCACTGTGCAGCAAAACTTTTCACTCACAAGATGGAAAATTAATACATATGTTCTTTCTCTCAGTTTTTTAAACTTTCCAAAAATCAATATTGTTTTACATGACAGTTTATTTTTGGGAACTTATCACCACTTGTAAAGGGTATTTGTCTTGGGAGTTGCTTCACACTGAATGAAAGTGAGAGTTGTCTACTGTGTTGTGGGAACTTCAATCAGATCAATAGCCAGTCCAGGTGAAGGTGAAGGAGAAAGCATTTACTCATGCTGGTGTGCTGACACTTGGGCACTGACATAATTGCACCAGTCCCCAAGTTTTTAAGGAAATTTATATTCAATTCATATACAAGAGTTAAAGAAAACAAACGGTGCATACATGGTAACTAAGCAAGTGGTTACACATAAACACATGGTTGAAAATGATCAGAAGACAAAAGATCAGAAGCATGTAGCAGTTTGGCAAACAGAAATTTCAATGGTCCTTTAAAAAAAAAAAAAAAACAACCAAAGGGAGTGAAAAGAGATTCCTGTTTACCAAGGCAGATTCCTGTTTGCCTTCATCATTCTTTTCTTATTTGAGCTTATCTTATCTTGGGCCCTTCCATGGCTCAAATTTCTTAGCCACCATCTTATTGTTGATGAGTTATAATCACTACTCCATCAGTTAAAGCTAACATTAATGCAGCTGTGTCCAATTGAAGGTAAAGAAATGAAAATGAGTGAGTTTGACTGAGAATATTCCCCACATACTTCAAGTATTTGAATACTCAGGCTCAGTGTGCAGCACTGTTTGTGGAGGCTTAGGAGGTGTGGCCTTGCTGGAAAAAACACATCATTGAGGCTGGGCTTTGAGTATTCTTAGCCTTGCCTCATTCCAGATTCTCTTTCTCTGCTTTCTACAGGTGCTTGAAGATATGAGTGCTCCAAGATGTGGGCACTGAGTGTTCTACCTCAACTTCTTTCTGTGCCTCTCCTGCCATGATGGACTCTTATCCCTCTGGAACTGTGACTTCTTTCAATTCTTCCTTTTATATAAAAGTTGTCTTTGTCATCGTATTTTATTACAGCAACAGAGGAGTGACTAATACAGAAGTTGATACGTATGATGTCTGATCTTGTTTGTCAACCTGACTGGATCTGAGATTAACTAAAATGTAAGAAACTTTTTAGTCAGATCATTTGGGGCCAGAACACCTACCCTAAATGTGGTGCCATAAAAGGACACAACAGAAAGGTGCTTTTACTTTTTGCCTGATTACTTTTGATAGAATATGTGAATTCCAGGAAAGCCATAAGCTTCATTAGAGGAGGCCATAAAAACAAATTCCTTAGAGTGACTAACTGGCCCTAAATCGGTAGTCTGTCCTTGCTCAAGCCTTATCAACTGGTTACTCCCTAGACTGAGAGAGACTGTTTGTGAAGCCGACCTGTCTCCTTTAGTATTATAGATAACTCACCCGCCTGGCTGAGCAAATAATCTTCAGAAAAGTGACCCTCAAGGACACTAGACCCTGACACAGTTAACTCTTAGAGCTGTGTGCAGCAGAGTTCCTATATAAGACCAGCTTGTTCCCTCTTTAGATAGCAGATAATCATTCCTCGGGGACTAGCTTTTATCAGCCCTTTGCTGGGTTTCTGGAATCAAGGGAACTCATTCCTTGCCTATTGCAGGTCTAGCTCTGACTCTTCTAGGCTTTAAATTCCTTCCTTTTTCTGTCCTCCTAGATCCAACACCCTTCACATTTACTAGTGAGTTTATCTGTTTTGTTGATGCTCCATTCATTTGCCAGTGTTAGAGCCCAATTCTTTGGGTTCCAACATAGACTGAAGAGCAGTAGATCTAAATGAACCCTCCAGGCCTTCAGTGCCAGATGGTGACTTTTGCCACATTTAGCTTTATGGACAGAGAAACTATCAAATCCTTAGCCTTTTCAGTGTGGTGCTGCTGCTGTTAGACTACTTGGATCCTATCCTTTAATTGAATAAATCATCATATATATAATTTAATCAGTTCTGTTCCTTGAAGAACCCTGTCAAATTTAGTACCAGAGAGTGAGCTGTTGTTGTGAATAACCTGACAGTGTGGTATTTTAGAAGAATGTGTGATATTTTTGAAGTTTGGACTAGAAAAGAAGTTGAATCCTGTGAGCAGAGCTTAATAGGCAATTTTAGTAGAGCCTCAGCTCAAAATATTCTAGAGGGATGGTAAATAAAGATTTCAACACCAATTGGGATATTTTAACAAAGAATCTGGCTGCCATCTGCCTTTAATCTAATAACTTGTTTGAGGCAAATTTATCCATTAAAAAGTAATGGATAAATTTCTTTGGCAGAGGAAATTTCAAGACAGCTTAACACTGAATCTGTGGTATAGTCATTATTGGTGAATAATATGCAGATCTCTGATGGAAAAAAAAAAGCAACTGGGGCAGAATGAAATACACAATCTACAGTTTCTAGAGAAAAAGAGCACCATGAAGTTTAATATGGCAGCAAAGGTATGCTCTAGAAGAGTTGCTCCCATTGTTAAAGAGATTAGAGATATTAAGTAGTGGCCTCCAGATCTGCACCTGAACAAAGGAAAGAGCACTCTTAAGGGAAGACTCCACCAAGTTAAGTTTCCAATTTGTGAAAGTAGAAAGCCTAAGGAGTTTTCTCCTCCTAGAAAACCACAACATACAAAAGATACTGGTAATGTGGATTAAGGGGATCAACGCCTATTTCTAGCTGGCAGCTGAATTTGACTGTGTCTTTCACGTGGTGCTGGATTTAGAGGCATGAAAGATGCAAGAGTGAGGAGTTTATGTTTTTCCTCTACAGTTTCAGAGACTATCTCAGGTCAGATAGTGTGCAACATGGGGCCTTGACATAAATAGGGCCCTGACAGGCCAAGAGGCCCTGAGAAGTCATTGTATGAAGCTGTGAAGGTCCCTCATTTGCAATGTAGTCCCCAAGATGTTGGAGTTGTCAGAACCATGAGACTTCTGTCAAGGAGAGCTCTATATAGGAAATGGTACCATCCCAAGAGAGTAATGAATGGTGGAGGCAGCAAAGCTTGAGGGGTGGGGCCATCTAAACTGGAACTAAAGTCACAGACATCACACAAGGAGCTATAGGATTTGCTGTTGACCCTGCTTTATTTTTTTTTTTAATCTTGATCTTGTTTTGGTATTTCCTCACTATGTCTTCATTCCTCCCTTTTGGAATGGGAATGTGTACTATATTCCCATGTATGTTAGAAGTATGAAGTATATAATTTATCTTTTTTATTTTACAGGGCCTTACAGTTAAGAGGTTGCCTTGAGTTGCAGAAGAGACCTTGAAATTTAAACTTTGTGTTAGAAATAAAATCTGAGGTCCAAGGACCCCCATCAATGCTGCACAAAGAATACATGGAAAAAGCAGAAGTAACTTGGCAA
This sequence comes from Nannospalax galili, assembly GCF_000622305.1. Lineage (NCBI taxonomy): Eukaryota > Metazoa > Chordata > Mammalia > Rodentia > Spalacidae > Nannospalax > Nannospalax galili. The sequence goes on along the minus strand of NW_008336062.1, from coordinate 89,689 downwards.
GGTAGATTTTACTTTTGCAAAAGGGTGGCCTGCATGATCAGTCAGCTCCATCAAGTACACACTGGAGATAGAAGCTTGGTTTTTTTTTTTTTTTTTTCCCTTATTACAAGAGAACTGTGTTCTTTCCCCACTGGCTGGGGTCTGAGCTCACAGTCTTTCCCAGTTGGCTAGTTTAAAAGAATCAGCATGAAGGGAAGAACTCCATTACTCCAGGCCATCAGGCTCGGGAATGCATCAGGACCTTTCCTTAAAAATCTTACAGGAGGTGGTGTGAGTAAAAGGTTAGAGGGACATAAAAGTGACCAGATGCATGAAAGCTTATACCAACAATTAGTTAGCCTGTGTCTATTAATGGAGACAGACAACGTGAAATACTTAACATAGATATTTTTGCATGTTTCCAAAATCTTCCTTTATCCCCTTTTCCAGAGCATCCTCTGGAGAGTCTCTTATCACTTTCCCTTGAGTGACCATGACAAAGGTGGCACCTATTGGATTAGTCATTACCTCTGTAACTTCACCAATGTGGGCTTGGGTACCTGTATCCTCTTCTTTTTTTTTAATGACCCTAAAGGAGGGGGAGTTTATTTGGATTATTCACTGTACCGGTGTGACTCTCTAATGCCCTGTGGCCTTAATGGATTCTTTCTGCATATTGCCTGGTCAATCTTATACTGCCTGTGTAGGACCCACCATCTATAAAACCTCAGGATGAAATATTGGCCCCATGTATCAGGGAACTCAGCCAACTTCCAATGACTGTATAAGTTAGAGAAAGTTTCCTAATATGGCTCACTTATGGGCTAAATCTTAATTCCCTTAAATGCTCTCCATAATAATTTACCATACATAATATTGGATTACGTACCCACAATTTGGAGAATGATGAACACAGGATAATATAGTGCCTAGAAGAACTTGGAAAGAGACAATATCAGAATGCTCTTTCCCATTAGAAACTGAGAAATATATTATGCCAAACAATGCAGAAATTTGAAATAGTCACTTTTAGAAATCAGTAAATATACCATATAAAAGATGTCAAAGTCCTTGAGTCTAGAGAGATGGCTCAGTGGTTAAGAGCACTGGCTGCTCTTGCAGAAGACCTAGGTTCAGTTCCAGCACCCACATGGCTAACAATAATCCATAACTCCAGGTCCAGGGAATCCAATGCCCTCTTCTGATATTCACAGGCATTGTATGACACAGGTATACTTACCTACATCCAGGCAATACAAATAAAATAAAAATAAGTATTTTTAAAAAGATGTCAAAATCCAAAATAACCCCTTTAAAAATAAGTAAATGTCATGCAAACAATGTAAAAAACCCAAAATAATGCCCTTTAAAAGCCAGTAAATATCCCATACAAGAAGTTAAAACCCCCCAAAATCTCCTTTAGAAACAGGTCAAAACAATGTTAAAATTTAAACTTCCATTATAGAGGTCTGGTATTACCTAATTAGTCTAACAATTAAAAATGGATATAACTTGTTCCAAGGCAATAGAAACTGTTGGAATCTCTTGGTTTTCTATTTTATGATCCCATCAAGAATCCCAGGTGAAAACTAAAACAAGAAAAAAAAATTGCAGAAGAATTAGGACATCTGACTAAATGCCTGCAGTTCAGGGAATTCTCAGGTTATCATGAGACCACATTGCTCAGTAGCATTAGTAAGTTTCTGGGCACTGCCATTTTGAATTATGCCATGTGGCTGAATTAATTAAGATGGTGCCAAGATCACATGAGTTGCTGCCATTTTGAAAATGTTACCATTCAAGGTAGTGACCAAGTCATGTGTCTGTCTCCATATTGGTGATGTTATCAATCGTCCTTCCTAAATACAAGCTGTTTCTGGGAAAGAAATGCACCCTGAAGGCAACAGAAGAAACAGGGAACTGTATCCAGCACACACTGTTGTCCTGTTGCTCTGAAAGCACATGGCCCGCCTGAGCATGGCATGTGAGTCTCTCGATGGTCACTGAAATTTAAAAAGGTTATAACTAGTTAGAAGAACAGCTGCCTTGGGACCACATGGTCTAAACACTACGTGGTGCCCAACAGGACCTGAGGTCTAACTTCCAGGCCCCTCTGCTCTGACTGGTCTCCTTTCTCCCACCCGAGAGAACCATTGAGAAAAAAAGCGCCCCCCCCCCTTTTTGGCCATTTTTTTCTAAGAGGCAAGTCATTTGTTTTCTCACAAGCCCTGGGGCAAGATAGCAAGATAGATAAAGGAGCTCACCAGCTTAGCCTCCAAATTTCACACACCTGTAGAAAATCTCTGCATGGCCACAAAATAAATTATTAGGATTCTGCCATCTGATTGTGGTTACCACGATGATATAGTGATAAATGGCATCTTCTAGAGGGTTCTTAGACTCAAATGGAAGTTTTAGAACAATGTTATTAGAATTTAAAGAAAAATTCTCAGGGCAGACAAGATGGAAATCTTGGCAGCTGCTTTGAATAGAACAGGGGAGTGGGGGGGAAAAGCCACAAAGCCGTGCAGGTTTAGATTATACACTCTTCCTAATCCTGTCCTTCAGTGAGATTTCCCACAAAACTTTGTCTTACTATATGTTGGACTTCTTAAATTTCAAATTGCTTTTCAACCGTTTGTTACTATACTTGACCAAACATATATGTAATGGGATCAATACATTTTTATGCTAGAATAAGAAGATAAAAACAAACCTACACAAGAAAATTTTTGGGTTTTCATATTCTTTTGTAAGATTTATTAACTGACTTAGCAATGCCAGTGGAGGTCAAAAGAGGCCATTCGATACTCTGGAACTGGAGTTACAGGTAGTTCTTAGCTGTCATGTGGGTTCTGGGAATTGAACTTCTTAATCTTGTGACAGATTCATAACACTGTTGCTACCTCTCTGCCCTTATTAGAAATGACTTCCTTTTTATTAAATAAAAATAACCCTATCTCTAAACTTTTCTTACAGGCACAGACGTCTAATATATGTCACTCACATTTGTTCTCATTCAGGTTTACCAAGGCCACTATCACAAGGCAATGAGCAGGCTGACCAACTAGCATCCCCTATGATTACAGAAGAGGCTCAATGCTGCATGCTTTAACACATGTCCCCAAGAAAGCAGGAAAAACAAAAAAACAAAAAAACAAAAAAAAAACCCAAAACTACTTATGTTACTATTCAGGCGCTGACCACTTTTGCCATTCTAGGCCTTCCTCAATGTATTAAAACACATAATGATAATGCTTTTGTTTGTGCTAGCCCTCACTTTGCTAACTTTCTGGCTGAATGGCATGCATATGTTCCACAGCACCAAAACCCCATTGTTTCCAATATATAGGACAACAGGACAAAGAGTAAACAGAGAGACATATGAATTAAATGGTATCATACATCAGACATCTAATGAATATTCCACCCAAAAGGTGAAGAATACACTTTCTATTCATCAGTGCATGGAAATTTCTCTAAAATTGATGACATACTGAGGCACAAAACAAGCCTCAACAAATAGAAAAAAAATGAAATAATTCCATACATTCTATCAGTCCACAACACAATAAAGCTTAAAATCAAAAGCAAAGGCAGTTCTTGCAACTATATGAACTTATGGATATTAGAAAACACACTTTTGAATGATGAATGGGTCAGAGAAGAAATTAAGAAAGAAATAAAAGTATTTTTGGAACTAAATAAAAATGGCAATACAACACACCAAAACCTCTGGGATATTTTAAAAAGCAGTGTTAAAGGGGAAGTTTATAGCTCTAAATGCATACATTAAAAAACACAGATCACAAAAAAAGACTTAAGAATACAACTCAAGACTCTGGAAAGAAAAGAACAAACAAAATCCAAACCCAGCAGACAAGAAGAAATAACAAAAATCAGAGCAGACATTAATGAAATACAAACAAAGAAAACAATACAAAGAATCAATGAATCTAAGATCTGGTTCTTTAAAAAGATAAACAAGATAGACAGACCCTTACCTCAGTTAATCAAAAGAAAGACAGGCCAAATCCAAATCAACAAAATCAGAGATGAAAGGGGAAACATCACAACAGACACCAAAAAGATCCAGAAAAACAAAAAGGAATACTTTAAAAAAATCTATGCTCTATTAAATCTGCAAAACTGAAAGAAATGGAGAAATTTCTAAATTCATGGAAACACCAAAGCTAAACCAAGAAGAGATCAACAGCTTAAACAGATCCAGAACAAATAAGGAAATTGGAACAGTAATACAAAGTCTCCTGACATAAAAATTTCCAGGCCCACATGGATTAACAGCAGCATTCTACCAGACCTTCCTTCAAAGAAGATCTACAACCAATGCTACTCAAATTATTAAAAAAGATAGAAATAGAGGGAGACTTCCCAAACTTCATCTATGCCAGTATTACTCTAACATCCAAACCAGTCAAAGACACAACAGAAAAAGAAAACTATAAGCTTAGACCCCTAATGAACAAAGATGCAAAAACTCTCAAAAAATATTTGCAAATCACATACAAACTCACATCAAAAAGATCATCCACCTTGATCAAGTAGTTTTTTTTCCAGAGATGCAAGGATGGTTCAATATAAATAAATCAATAAGTATAATAAATCCTATAAATGAACTTAAAGACAATAGATGCATCTCAATAGATGCAGAAAAGACCTTTGACAAAACCCAACATGCATTCATCATAAAAGTCCTAGATGAAATGATTGGAGAGATGGCTCAGCAGTTGAGAACACTTGTTGTTCCTGCAGAAGACCCAGGTTCAAATCCCAGAACCCACATTGCAGCTAACAACAGTCTATAACTCCTGTTCCTGGGGATCTGACAGACTCTTCTGTCCTCTGTGGGCATTGCATGACATGGGTGCACTTACCTACATGCAGGCAATACATACATACACATAAAATAAAAATAATAAAGCATTTTTTAAAAAGTCCTAGATGAAATTGGACTGGAGGGAACATACTTCAACATAATTAAGGATATATACAACAAACCCACAGCATCATTCATTATAAATAAAAAACTGGAAGCATTCCAATTAAAAACAGGAAACCAGAAAATGTCTACTATCCCTACTCCTTTTCAATGTAGTGCTTGAAACTCTAGCTAGACAAGAGAAGGAAAATAAAGTGATATCAATTTGAAAAGAAGTCAAATTATCCTTATTTGTAGATTATTAGATATTATTCATAAGAGATCCCAAAATTTCCACCAGAAAATTCCTAGAAATGATCAACACTTTCAGCAAAGTGGCTAGGTACAAAATCAATGTACAGAAACCAGTAGCCTTTCTATATACAAATAAGCAATTAGACAAAGAGTTCAGGGAAACGCTTCCATTCAAAATAGCCACAAACAAACAAAAAACAAATCATCAAACAAAACAAAACAAAACAAAACCCAAATCAAAACTCCCCAAACATATCTAGGGCTAAAACTTACCAAAGACATTAAAGACCTATTCAGTAAAAACTAAATCTTTGAAGAAAGAGATTGAGGAAGACACTAAGGGAGGGAAAGGTCACCAGAGTTCATGGATTGGTAGAATCAATTTAGTGGAATTGACCATCCTACTAAAAGCAATTTATAGATTCAGTGCAATCCCAATAAAAATCCCTGTGATGTTCTTCACAGAAACAGAAAAATCCATCATAAAATTCATATGGAAACACAAAAGACCATGGATAGTCAAAGCAATACTGAGCACAGTGAGCAATGCTCAGGGCAGAGGGTTTATCACACCAGACCTCAGGCGTTATAGAGACATAGTCATAAAAACAGCAAGCGTGGTGTTTACACAAAAACAAACTTGTAGAACAATGGAACAAAATAGAAGACCCAAATATGAGTGCACACAATTACAGCCACCTGATATTTCACAAAAGGCCCAAGAACACACATTGGAGGAAAGACACACTCTTCAGCAAGTAGTGCTGGCAAAATTGGATCCTCATGTAGAAGAGTGAAATTATTCCCATACTTATTTTGCACAAAAGTCAACTCCAAATGGATCAAAGAGCTCAAGGTGAAGCCTGAAACTCTTAAACTGTCAAAAGAAAATATAGGTATTACCCTATAAGATATAGGTGCAGAAAGAACTTTCTGAATTGGATATCAGGCACTCAGGAATTAAGATCAACAATTGACAAATGTGACAAATGGGACCTCATTAAACTAAAATGTTTCTGTACAGCTAAGGAAACAACCAGTCAAGTAAAGAGGAAGCCTATACAGTGGGAGAAAAACTTCAAAAGTTATTCATCTGACAGATTAATATCCATAATATACAAAGAACTCAAAAAAGAAAGAAACAAGAAAGCAAATAACACAATTAAAAAATGGGCTATGGATCTGAACAGAGAGCTATCAAAAGAAAAAATAATAATGGCTAAGAAATACTTTCTCATTTCAGTTAATCCCAGATCCAGTCAAGTTGATACCCAGGATTAGCCATCACAGACTCCCAAAATAACACAAGTTATGGCCACAGCCCTTGATTGCCACCCAGAACTTGAAGGTAAGACCTTATTGCAAAGGCAGGCCCTATGTTGGACACAGGAGTTGGAGCAATCAAGCTGAAACTGAACAGAAAGACTCCTCCCTAAAGACTAGGTCTCATGGTATTGGAGGATACTATACAGTCTGGCAAAGAAGAAAACCATCAATGGTCCTACCAAACTGTGCAGTCCAATAAACAATGACTAGCCAACAGACTATTACTACTGTGCAGTAATGACATTTTTTTCTTGGGGGTAATCAACAGCTGTCTGATTTGAATTAATGCCTGTTCAATTGGAGAGAACTCATGTGAAACATAGTCAAATATATATGGCTGGAGAAGTCAAAAAGCCTAGAGAAAAACCTACTTTTTCCACACCCCTAAATCAACATAATTTCTTACTTTATTCTAAATATTACAGACAAGTGTATTTTTCACCCCCCTCATCAAAGAAGCTTCTTTTTTTCAACAGATGGAGATGATTACAGAATTCCAGAACTGGTGTCTGTGAGATGTTTAATCCTAACTGACATATCTTCAATGCAACCTCTACACTTAGGATAAATGCATTGTTCAGCTCTCACCAAAGAATTTTCCTTATGCAGCATATGGTGATTAATGCAGAGATCCACAATTAGTGTGCAGAGAGTAAGAGGTCACACAATACATATCACTGAATAGGGACAGCTATTCCAAGTCTCTGATTCCCAAGGCTCAGGGATCATTTTGGAAGAGTAAGTGGAAAAATTATAAGAGCTAGAGGGGGTGTTTGACCACAAGGAAATAGAGTGTTCCAGACAGCTGGTCATTTATTCATATGAATGTCACAGCAATGGAGACATAAGTCCTATGTAAGCTCAAATCAGACAAAATTTCAGCATGGGCATGGGGAAGTAGGTAAGAAATCCCAACCCGGCCTAAGGAACTTTCAGCAGTTTATGGATTCTGGGAGAGTGTGATGGATAGTTTTAGCTGTCAAGTTGACACCCTTGGGTAGAGGGAGCCTCAATTGGGGAATTTCCTCCATTGAACTGACCTGTGGCCATGTCTGTGGAGTATTTTCTTGATTTTTGAGTGATGTGGGAGGGCCCAGCCCATGGTGGGCAGTGTCACCTCTGGGTAGGTTGTTTTGCATAATAAAGTAGGCTGAGCATGGGTCAGGGAAGCAAGCCAGTAAGCAGCATTACTCCATGGCCTGTGCCTCCAGGTTCCTGCTCTGAGTTCCTACCTTGGGCTCCCTGATGAATTGTGACCTGGGAGATGTAAGCCAAATAAACCATTTCCTCCCCAAGTTGGTATTGGTCAGAATATTTTTTGTCATAGCAATGGAGAAACAAGCTAGAACAGAAATTGGTACCAGGAGTGGCATACTGCTGCAACAAACCTGACCTTGGTGTTTTTTGGAGAATTCTGGAAGTGTTTGGAACTTTGGACTGGAAAAGCCATTGAGGGCTTACAGTTTGTTGCTGTGGAACTTGGAATAGTTATGCCGAAAGAGTTGTGGATGATGGAGGCCTGGCTTGTAAAGTGTAAAAGGGAAGCAGATCTCATCAAGGCTATTTGTCTGATATCTTGAATTGAGAACCTGTGGGTTCTGGTCAACTGGGACTAAGAAGAATTAGCTGTAATTAAGAAGAGACCAGAACCACTGAATTGAAACATTACTTTACTGGAAGAATTGATACTGACTAGCCAGGGCTGAAAACTCAACTGTAAGTAACACAAGACCAGCATCACTGTGACAAAATCTTCTGGGAAGTATCTCCTCAGGGTCAGCACACAGAAGCCATGATCCAGAGAGGGCCCAAGCCTCCATCTCAAGCTGAAAGCAGCAATTGGTAATGTGTAAGTCTCCTGCATGATTCTGGTGTTGAAAGCACAAAGGAATCACAGAGAGCAACTGAGCCTTGGCACCATGAGAGGACAGGAAAGGCCATTGATGAAAGTGCAGCCTCAGTTGCAGTGAAGACCCCAGGACTGAAGGTGTTAATGGAGAGAATCTGAGGCTTTGCACCCCAAGAGGCCAAATGAGGTCATTGGTGAAGGTGCAGCCTCAGTTTCAGTGGAGACCCCAGCTTTTTGGAGATGTCAGGACCATGGGACAACCACCAAGGCAGCAGAGGTGTGGAATGGAGCCAGCCTGGGTCTTCAAGATGAACTGTGTATGCTTTGAATGGCAGAGTCAGAGAAATGGAATTGGCAAAACTCTTTGGAGCCCAGAAGATCATGAGTGGATCACACATGTCCAGCCTTGAGCTACTTTTCTGGATTTAGGTTTTGCTTAGGTATGTCCAATTCTTCCCTTTTGAAATAAGACAATACTAGTTTTGGACTTTTTTTAACTTTAAAAAAATTATTGAGAATTTCATACATGCATATAAGGTGTTTTGATCAATTGGAGAAAGAGTATAGGCAAATTCTCCCATTCACAATAGGTGCGAAAAAAAAAAAAAAATCTTAGAATAAACCTGACCAAAGACACAAAAGATCTCTACAACAAAAAAATTAAATCCTTAAAGAAAGAGATTGAGGAAGACATCAGGAGATGGAAGGACCTCCCATGCTCATGGATTGGAAGAATTAATATTGTGAAAATGACCATCCTACCAAAAGCAATATATAGGTTCAATGCAATCCCAATCGAAATCCCCATGATATACTTCACAGAATTAGAAAAAAAATCCTTAAATTCGTATGGAAGCACAAAAGACCCCAGACAGTCAAAGCAACCCTGACCACAAAGATCAATGCTGGTGGAATTACTATACCAGATCTCTAAGTATACGACAGAGCTATAGTCATAAAAACAGCATGGTGCTGGCACAAAAAATAGACACACAGATCAATGGAACATCATTGAAGATCCAAACCTGAGTACATGCAATTTCAACCAGCCACCTGATATTTGACAAAGGTGCCAAGAACACACAATGAAGGAAAGACAGCATCTTCAACAAATGGTGCTGGCAAAACTTGATCTCCACCTGTAGAAGAATGAAACTAGATCCTTATATTTCACTTGCACAAAGTCAACTCCAAATGAATCAAAGACCTCAATGTGAAACTTGAAATTCTGAAACTATTAGAAGAAAACATTGGCAGTAACCTACAAGATATAGGTGTAGGAAAGGATTTTCTCAATCAGACACCATTTGCTTAGGAATTAAGGTAAACAATAAGTGGGACCTCATTAAACTAAAAAGCTTCTGTACAGAAAAAGAAACAATCAAAAAAGTGAAGAGAAAACCCACAAAGTGGGAAAAAATCTTCACCAGTGACACATCTGACAGAGAGGTTTAACACCCAGAATATACAAAGAACTCAGAAAACAAAGAGTTGAGAAACCAAATGACCCAATTAAAAGATGGGCTAAAGACCTAAACAGAGAGTTCTCAAAGGAAGAAACAAAGATGGCTAAAAAACATCTCAAAACATGTCCACCAACATTAGTAATTAGGGAAAAGGAAACTAAACCACCTTAAGGTATCACCTTATCCCAACCAGACTGGCTAGGATCAAGAGAACAAATGATACCAAATGCTGGCAAGGATGTGGAGAAAGGGGAACATTCATCCACTGCTGGTGGGATTGAAAAGTCATGCAACCTCTATGGAAAACAGTGTGGAGAAGTCTTAAAAGACCAAAAATGAACCACTGTGTGACCTGGTTATAGCACTCCTTGGTATATACCCAAAGGACTCATCCTATTGTAGAGACACTTGTACAACCATGTTTGTTGCTACTCTTTTCACAATAGCTAAGAGATGGAAGCAACCTAAGTGTCCCTCAACTGATGAGTGGTTAACAAAAATGTGGTACATTTACACAATGGAGTTCTATTCAGCAGTAAAGAAAGATGAAATAATGAAATTTACAGGTAAATGGATGGATCGAGAAACTGTTATACTAAGTGAAGTAACAGAGACTCAGAAAAACAAAAGATGTATGTTCTTTCTCATTTGTGTATCCTAGCACCAAATCCTTTCAAATTCCATGTTCTTTTAAGAAGATAGTGCCGTACAGTAATATCTTCTATGTGAAATAACTACCATCATCACAACTTCAGCTGTGCCTGCTTGATAAACATTGTCACAATTGGGCTTGTTGACAATTGTGTTCCTTCATTAAGGAAGGGGCAAGCAGGGTCATTGGACACTCACCAGAGCATCTAGCCACTCTTCCCAGCCAACTATGTGCAATTTGGCCTTAATCACACATGCTTTCCTGGATTTGGGAAGGATTTCAGTATATAATCTGGGGAAGGCTAGGAAGAGAAGGCTTGATCCATGCTGGGTAAAGTCTTTCCAGTGTGCATACCCTCAGGTCACTCATACACCTCAGCAACCCCTTAGTCATCTCTGTAAGTAAACTCAATAAATTCATTGGTTTTTCCAGGAAAACTTTAATTAAATATTGGTTTGACACTAGAATCTTAAAAGGGGATAAACATTGCTTAGTATCCCCAGGAAAAGAATTCTCACAACAGATGAAAAATTTGTTAATGTTATTATGTCTCAATTATTAAAAAAGAAAATGAGAATGAAAAAGATGTTAAAATAATATGGGAATGGAGATATTTCCCAAAATAGAAAAAATGAGAATGCCTAAGCAAGTGATTAAGGTCTGTGTAGGTTTGGGTCCTAGTTTGTTTCTTCATTGCTGTGACAAAATACTCTGACCAATACCAACTTGGGGAGGAAAGGGTTTATTCAGCTTACATCTCCCAGGTTGCAGTTGATCAGGGAGTCCAGGGAACTCAGGGCAGGAACCTGAAGGCAGGAGCTGGAGCACAGGCCATGGAGGAACACTGCTCACTGGCTTACTCTCCTGGTTCCTGCTCAGCCTGCTTTCTTATGCAACACATGCCCCTCAGACATGGCCACAGGCCAGTCCAATAGAGGAAATTCCCCAATTGAGGCTCCCTCAGCCCAGGTGTGTCAAGTTGACACTAAAGCTCTCCAGCACAGTTTGTTATGAGATATAAAGGATGAGACAAAAATAATATGCTCATAATCTTAAAATTTCTAAGGTTATGGTTTAGTTAACTAGTTTAAGGAAAAAAATATATGTCTAGTTAAGGTTTATCTGAGAATGTTTGACTTTTGCCCAAGCTTTATCTACATAGCACATGGTAATTAAAAGTACCAGACTGGTAGAACTAACCTTCTTGGATGTTTTACAGCCATACTTTGAGGCCTATACTAATCTGATCAGAGGGTCTTGACAGTTTTTTGCTCCTTGTCCTCCAAAGTCAACTACGTTCCAGGGGAATATGGAGCATCTCTCAACATGTCCTGTAACTGTGGTGAGTCACCTGTCCTCTTGTTCAGGGAGGCCATGGAGACCCCACTAGGTGGACTTGATCCAGTGTCCAGTCTACGAAGAGGAGGGTCAACACAGAGGAATCACTTCCTCCATGTTTCCAAACGAACCCAGCCATGGTCGAGCAGGACCTTTGCCTTATATTCACATAGATGGAACTGTTAAAAGAAAGGAGCCAGGGACTCCTCCCAAGCCCATGTGACCCCTGAGGAACAAATCCTCAAATGACCTTAAGAATACAAATAAAATGGTTTATTTGGATGAACTGTATAGTCTTAAACACCCCAAAGTTTTGGAGTTTTACAGGAGCCCATAGTTAAGAGACTTTTAAAAGAGACTACAAACTTTTAATTGGATTTTTTTAAAGGATGGTGGGACTTTTAAGGTTGTACTGTCTTATGTAGTGATATTGTTAACATCATGTCTTGGGGACAAAAAATGGAAAGGCTATGATTTAATAGTGATTTGTTTTGTGTCAAGTTGACAAGGGGTCAATTGTGCAGGATAGTTTTAATTGTTAACTTGACACACCTGGGTAGAGGGAGCCTCAATTGGGGAATTTCCTCCATTGAATTGGCTTATAGCCATGCCTGTGGCATATTTTCTTGATTTTTGAATGATGTGGGAGGGCTCAGACCACTAATGGGCAGTGCCCTGGGCAGGTTCTGTATAAAAGCAGGCTGAGCATGGGCCAGGGGAGCAAGCCTGTAAACATCATTACTCCATGATCTGTGCTCTAGCTCCTGCCTCCAGGTTCCTGCTCCGAGTTCCTACCTTGGGCTCCCTGATAAATTGTGACGTGGGAGATGTAAGCCAAATAAACCCTTTCCTCCCCAAATTGGTATTGGTCAGAGTGTGTTGTCACAGCAATGGAGAAACAAACTAGAACAGAGGTGTAAAGACAGTGTCTGACATGGCTAGGACTTTTGATATGCCAAGTGGATGGATCCATATTGAAGCAGATTGGAGGACACAATCATAGTCTATAGTCTATATCCTCAGCAATATCTACATCTACATCTATATCTATATCATCTATATGTACATGAGAGTTCATTTAAATTGGATGGGGACAGTAGTAGAAGGTGTGGACAGAGAAGCAAATCTAAAGGCTCTTGAACTATATTGTTTGAAAATTGCAAAAATTCAATAAAAATACAAAAAAGGATAATTAGCTGGATTGGTGTGAATACATTCATGGGAGCATGAATACATGCACAGAGAGCTATCACCTGGATTTATACCTCACCCAGAATACACATACACACACCTGTCCCTTTACTGCCTCAGTTCAATATAGCTCAGCATGGCCTTAATGGCCACATCAGTAATTCAGTAAAAGGAATTATTTTCCTTCTAGAAACATGGTTATAGTGATAGAATAGTTAAAGGAGCCTCAGGTTGGGCTTCTGTAGTTTAATTTCATGCCCAGTGGTTCTGCCCGCTGACCTGCATTCCAGCTGTGCTGAAGAAGATTTTTTCTGCCTCAGAACTTCAGTTTCTGGACTTGTGCCTTATTTTCCAGGCAGACAAGAACTTCTACTTGTCTGGTAACTTTCTCTTGTGGAAGATCTGCCTTAAGGCAGTTCTGTCTAGTTATCACCTTGCCTTTTGAAGCTATACTGCACACAGCTGCTTTTGCCTCATCTCGCTTCCTACCTGCCTGTAAGGGATTTTGCCTGAGATGTTCTGACTAGGGGGTCCCATAGAGTTATTTACCTAGGATGAGATTCTCTCCATAGGCATCCAAAGAACCAATTCCACACCATGATTTTCAACATTTACAGTGATTTTTCTAGTTCAGAAGCCTAAAACTAAAACAGAAAAATATTTTCCAAGTTGAAGAGATATCTCTTTCGTAATTTGATTATTGATGAGGCGCTTGCGAGAGGTAACTGATATGAAAAAATATAATGCGTGGTATTAAGTAGCATGAAAAAAGGAGAGAGCTATCTGTCCCTGTACTTTAAAGTGGCTATAAAATCAGGTAATAATGGAATGCTTAGGGAGAAAAGATAGGCAAAATTTGTGCAGCTATAAAAATACGTCAATCCAAATTAATATTAATTTAGTATTTTAAGTCATTTGTAAATGTTTAACTGAATATATGGATTTTTCCTAAATTTTGATATTCTGGAGAAGAAAGACTCAAATACCTATGGTAAGTCAGTGATTATAATTGTTGAATGGTTACTGTCTTTTCTAGTAACTGCTTCATTCACTTGTGGGGTGGACCATAAGGTTTCTGTTCTGAAAAAGTAGCTGTGGACCATCCTTCACAAAACAACAGCAACAGTGTTTTAATAAATCTTTATTTACAATAACAGGTGGTATATAGATTTATCCCATGGGCTATGATTTCCTAGGTCACAGTTGGGATAGAGTTTCGGACATTTGCCTTGCCTTTTGCTTGGTTATTTCAATAGAGAAAAAAAAATACTACTAAACTTGCTAACACAGAACATGATTTTCTGGGCCTCTGGAGCACAGAATCCTTAGTCCTGAGACTATCTATGTCACATGAGAATGATATATGGCTTCTTTGAGCCTACATTTTAATTTTTCAAATCATAGTTTGGGGTTAAGCCTTTCAAGACAAAATTCTTCAGTTCTTTGATCTTTACTATGCTTTTGATGGCATAGCCTCTCTCACCCTACTTCTTGCAAAGGTAAGATCACAAATAACTAATTATGGTCCTTCAATATTTAGGTATTTTATCATAGTCTAAGTGTGCCCAGGTCATTGTATATAATAAATGCTTGACAGAGGGATACTGATTGGTCTGAGCTCTAGGGTCAGTGAAGAGATTTATGAAGGGCTAGGAGATCTTTGGAGGTACAGGCAGATGTGACATACTTTAATTACTTTAAATGAGGGCACCTGCTTCGGTCTCAAGGACATATTTACAATATTTTTCCAAGAACAATGACTAACTATTGACATAACTGTTTACTTTTTGGGATCTCCCCACACATCCAGTGTCAGCCATTTTGTACTGACATAGCCGCTGGATGTCCAGCATTAGCCATCTTGGCCCATACCAGATATGTATATCAATGCCATGTTATCTAACTATGAACTGTCCCTTCTTTACAGTCTTCTGTTCCCTACGATACCCAGCTGGGTTTGGAGATTGTATTAAGTGGGGTAGAAATAAACATGCTGAGCAGAAGGAATATTTTAAAAACACTGAAGTGCCATCTTAAAGGAGTCATTTGGCTATGAGCTACATAGGGATACCAGGAACAACCAGACAATATAGGCTTCCTGTATGTCAAGGAATAATGGATCAACCTTATATGCCTCCATGAATAAGCATTCATGTAACACCTGCTATTTGTACACAGCTAGGAGCCTCCTCAGTGGGACCAAGAGTCTTTTGTGCCAGACCATGCTCAGAAACAGGGCTCAAATCAAGACTTAAAAATATTTTATTTATTATTTTTATTTTATGTATATGAATGTTTTGCCTGTATGTATGTAAGTACATTCATGTCATGCAATGCCTGCAGAGGTCAGAAGAGAGCATTGGATCCCCTGGAACTGGAGTTATGAATGGTTGTTAGCTGCCATGTGGTTGCTGAGAACCAAATCTGGGTCCTCTGTAAGAGCATCCCATGCCTTTAAAAGCTGGCGTGTCTTCTCTCCAACCCTCCAAATGAGACTTTCAGAATTACTGCCAAAATGAAGTAATACATATCACAGAGGCACATACAGTATTAAAAACAACAACAACAACAACAACAAAACCTGCTATGGATGGTGGTGCATGCCTTTAATCCCAGTACTCAGTTCCAGGTCAGCTGAGGCTACAGGTAGGCCCTGTCTCAAAAAAGCAAAGCCAAACCAAACCAAACCAAACTTCTTCCTTTTTTTTTTTTTTTAACAATATATATTCTTTTACTAAGTTGTGCATTTTATACAATGTATTGTATTCATATTTAGACCCCCTCCAATATTTGTGCTTTTCCCATAGCCCCCTACTAAAGGCTTCTAGGTCATGACAAATTAATGTATTTAATCAATTTGTTAAAATATATAAGATAGAAGAAGTAATATGGTTATGTTTTGTGACTGTAAACATTAATCTGCTAATTGTAAACAATTCAAACATAGTTTACTTTTGTAACCATGTGGAAGCAGATCTTTAAATACAATGCCCTGAAGACCACAAGAAGAGCAAGGGGAACCACTCACTCCAACAGGAGCCATAGCCACAGTGGATATGTTGGCAGAATCCAGGAATCAGATGGATTATTAATTTTCTGATACCTACAATATCTATGAATGCCAAATCTTTTAGATGTGGCAGTGTCTCAAAGTGATATTTTGAAAGGCTGAAAGTGGGCAGTTTAGTCCCTTCAATGGCCTCATGTTGCTCCTATGAGATTGGCCAATGTTTAGAAACTGCACTAGCTCTTCAGTTTATTTCATATCACATTTCCATCTCTTTATTTTTTTCACCCCCCTAGTCTATCTCTTTTCATTCTTTTCATTCCAGCCACATTATCATTTTGTTTGTGCCTTGCCCTGCTTCTACATCCAAACCTCTGGATATCGCTGGAACAGTCTCTTTCCTACTTGTTTGCCTGTATAGCTGCCATTATTTTGAGGACTCCTATGTCTATTTAAAAATCAGATGAAGCTGCAAGCTTTCCTTCTCTTATCTAGCTTACATCACTTTAATCCTTAAATCTAGCAGGAGACCCTAGAGGTGGCTGGTTACACTGCATCAATAATCAAGAAGCTGGGAAAGATAAATGCTTACGTTCTGCTTGCTTTTTCCTTTTTATTCAGTAAGGTATTTTTCTTCTCTACACTGTGCATGAGGTAGTTAGCTTATGAGGTGAAATGGATTCTCTCTCTTTTTTTAATTTTATTCATGTGGACTATGAAATAGGCAATTATACATGGGTAAAATAGAGTCAAGTCAGAGATTATACTTCCATAGACTTGCTAATTCTCATCTAATGTAAACATTTAGTAATTATAAAAGAGTACTATGGGGGCCTGGAGAGATGGTTCAGCAGTTAAGAGCACTGGCTATTCTTGCAGAAGACCTGGGTTCAAATCCCAGCACCCACATGGCAGCTAACAACTCTATGGTACAGCAAAAGTTTATGCATACCACACTGAAATATGCTATTTGCCATGAAGACTACGATTCTGAAGGAATACAACTTTTCATTTAAGACTTGGCTGAGAAAATCATTTAAGCCATAATTTACTGATCCATAAGACCAACAGGTACCAAACAGTAATGTAAATGAACTGGACTGGAGAAGACTAAGTCAAATAACTGTCCAGACATATTGTTTCTTTTTTGAAATGTGAGTGTAGATTCCACAGACACTCTGATTTTTCATAGGAAGCAGAGAAACTATAGACTTTGAAATGGTTATTCTTTTTTTGTTTGTTTGATTTTTGTCTTTTTGAGATGGGGTCTCCCTGTAGTCCCAGCTGGTCTGGCACTCACTACATAGACCAGGCTGGCCTCCATCTCACAGAACTCCATCTGCCTCTGCCTCCCAAGCACTGGGATTAAAGGTGTGCATCACCATGCCCAGCAGGAATGGTTATCTTTAATTGTCAATGATGGCATTTCAAATTACCACGGAAACTAATCTCTGAGCATGTCTGTAAGGGATTGTTTTGTTTAAGATAGATTAACTGAAGTGAGAAGAGCCTCCTTAAATGTGGATATATGGATGGTACCATTCTGTGTGCTGGGGGCTCAACATAAATAAAAAGAAGAAAGCAGCTGAGCACAAGCATTCATCTTTCTAGGCTTCCTGACTATGGATGCCATGTGACCACATGCCTCCTACTCCTGCCCCTATACCTTCCCTGCCCTGATAAACTATATCCCCTGGACCTGTGCGTCAAAATAAACCCTTCCTTCTTTAATATGCTCCTGTCAGGCATTTTGTTCCAGTAAGAAGACAAGCAAATAATACAGGCTTGAAGGAAAGTTACAACTTTTAAATGTTGGTAAATAATTTCAAATTTAAAAAAAATACTTTGTTTAGTAGAAAAATCATATCTACTGGGTCACCAATTTGCAGGCTATAAATTTGTGTTGTTGTTTCATGTGAAAAGAAAAAATTATCTCATAAGAAAAGCTTGTTCATGGTGAAAAGGTATTCATGCAAGTATCAGTTGCTAATTGGTTTTTGAACCTGGTGACAAAATGTTGATTGTGGAGGTTACAGTAAAAAATTTAAATTTAAAATTAGTCAAGATGTGATACAGCCATTAACCAAATGGGTGTGGTAATAAGATAGAAAAAAGCCAAAACAACTAATGAAGGATAAGAAGAGCTTTCTGAAATTTGAACCATAAGCTCTATTATACTGGAATTTTTAGACGGTGAGCTCAGAGAGGAGCCAAAAAACCTTAGACATCTATGTAGATGACACAATTCACACTAAAATTGACTTGATCATGGTAATCCATCATGAATATATCCGGAATTCTTGGTATCTAGAAATCTGATGTCATACAGTGTATGCACAGAAACCTCCACATTGTATAACTGAGGAAAACAGCAACCATAAGGACTGTAGAGTTTTGTGAATTTGTGATATTTATTTATTCATTCTTAGCATTCTCAATAGGATTGAAATGCTTGGTTGTGAAATCAGTTTGAAAGAATGGCAATGTATGTCATTTCATTGATTATAGAACAAATTCTGGTGAGATTCCTGTGTTTACTTTCTACATACAAATATTTAAAAAATCTTACCAATGTACTATTAAAATAATAGTAAAAATGTCTTATAAAATTATTGGAAAATATACTTAAGAATCAAGGATCTTTAATTTGATGTGTTTTTTTATCTTAGTTCTTTATTAGAAATGTAGAAAGCAAACCAGTATAATTTGTAAGCATAAAACAGGAAAACACATTTAAAATTAGAAACATATTCCTCTGTTACTGCGACAGTCTATTTCTTCACGTGAGGCACAAAGATTTAATGTGACTCACATTAAGATAAAAATGGACAGCACACACAGATCAAAATCACCTCCATCCTATGAAAAGGAAAAATCATTTCATGTGGGCATTCTAAAGACGATTTATAAAAATACTAATACTCAACATTTGTTATATTTATTTTTCTAAACTAGTATGGTTCAAAAGAACACAAACTAGAAAGCTTTTTCTTAAAACTAGTCTAAGTGGATGGTGTTAAATCTAACTCATATCCACATTCTTTCTATGTATACAGAACTGGAGAGTGATTACTGTGTATACTTCGCCTTTTCTGTTCAACATGACCCATTTAAAATTAAAAAAAAATTTTTGGTTTTATTTTTGTTTTTGAGATAGTTTTCCTGTAGCCCCAGCTATCCTGGACCTTGCCATGTGCACCAGCCTGGCTGTGATCTCACAGAGATTCACCTGCCTCTGCCTGGGATTAAAGTGCTGGGATTAAAGGCATGTGCCACCAAACCTAACTTGAAGTATTTTAAAAATATAATATTTTTGCCGGGCATGGTGTTGCACGCCTTTAATCCCAGCACTTGGGAGGCAGAGGCAGGTGGACCTTTATGAGTTTGAGGCCAGCATGGTCTACATAGTGAGTTCCA
>NW_008336062.1:53541-70245 GCF_000622305.1 Nannospalax galili | reverse complement strand
TATATATATAGTATTTTTATTAATCCTTTGAGATTTCAAACATGCATACAATGTATTTTAGTCATATTCACATACACCAAACTACACTACTCCCCCCACAACTGCATCCAGAACCAGAACCTGTTTATTTTTGACACATAATTTTTGTAGCCCGTGCTGGTCTCTATTCACACTCTGTTGCTGAGAATGTCCTTGAACCCTTATCCTCCTGCCTCCACCTCCCAAATGTTTTGATTACAGGCTTGTTCCACAATTCTAGGTGCAGGCTATACATTTAAAACTTAATCATTAACTTGCTTTCTGGATTACTAAGATGAACAATCAATCAATTTGCTGGAGCATGAATAAGTGAGGCATGGATATTTAAGCAAATGAATAACCTGTACTTGAATAATAAATCAAAGAAGTTCAGAATAAAAAGGAATATTAGAATAATCTTATAAAAACCTTCTACATTACAGATGAAATATTTCAGGTACATGAAAATCAGATTTCTAGAGCTTGAACTTAGATACACAAAATTAAATATCTTTTACATGAACACTTGAATCCAAGTGTTTGATGATTAGTCTCTCTCTCTCTTTCTCTCTCCTCTCTTCTTTTTACTCCTTCCCTTTCTGAGTGTATTCATGTATAATTTTCTTAATAAAAGCATAAATGAAACAAACTATGATGTTGCTGTCACTATATATGTAAATCAATTGAAAGATCTCATAAAAATACAAATTATGACTCTATAGGTCTGGAGTAGGACCCAAGTTTCTGCAGTTTTGTAAATTTCAGGCAATTCTAATCCTAGGACCCAACTTTGTGAGTTTGGACCGAACTTCTAACAATTGCTCTGTGTGTCTGGCCTACCAAACATCTGAGAATAGACTCTATACTTCACTCATTTCTAATTTTTAAAAAATTTTAATTTAGTTAACAGTCTAATAACAATGCCTTTCTTTCACTTTCAATCTGTGACAAGTAAAATATGCTAAATTAAATGCTACATCTATTCAACAGGGAAAGTAGAGAAGTAAGTGACTGAAGTCATGCAGTGGTTAAAAACATATTTAACCACTTGGAACTCTTCACAATGCAAAACACATCTTTTCATCTTTTGTTCATAGACAGACATTAGTTCTGCTATGTTTCTGGGAACCTCAAATTATTTTGTAACTAATATTAACAGAATTGACATTCCAGAAACAAAGACATTTCAGAATATAATTACAAACTTTCCACAAGATGGCAGCAAGTTCCTATGTTTAACATTTTTCTTGACTTTAATCTTTCATGAAATATTCATCTCATCAGTGGTTTTTGAACTCTGAATCATGAATTTTTTTTGTAATGTAATGAGAGAACCAAACTGAAAAGAAGTTAGATTTTTTTTTCTCAACTTAAATAATAGCAACTATGATTTTAATTTTGTCACATCCTGATGTCAATTTAAATGTGTATTTAGTTTTCAAGGTTCATGAACAAGATTAAACAGGATGCATTTTATTGTAATGTTTTGAAGTTAAAAATAATATATGTGCCAGGCATGGTGGTATACATCTTTAATCCAAGCACTCTAGAGTCAGATCTCTGTGAGATCAAGGCCAGCCTGGTTTACATAGTAAGTTCTAGACCAGCTGAGGCTACAGGGAGACCCTGTATCAAAAACCCAATAAAGCAAAACAAAACAAAGCAAACCACCCAACAAAACAAAATAACTACAATTAAAATATTTATTATTTTTGAATGTATCTTAGTGTATTACCTGAAGGCATGTAAGTGCACCCA
Organism: Nannospalax galili; assembly: GCF_000622305.1. Taxonomy (NCBI): domain Eukaryota; kingdom Metazoa; phylum Chordata; class Mammalia; order Rodentia; family Spalacidae; genus Nannospalax; species Nannospalax galili. Next base: position 68,469 of record NW_008336062.1, on the reverse strand, counting down.
TGTTGTGCAATGCCCATGGAGGTCAGAAAAGGGTGTCCAATGTCCTGTAACTGGAGTTACAGAGATAGTTGTTAGCTGCCATTGGGTGCTGGGAATTGAATCCAGGTCCTCTGCAAGAGCAATTAGTGCTGTTACATGCTGAGCCATTTCTCCAGTCCCCCAATTAAAATCTTAAGCACATTTTCTAACTCAATATTGGTCATTTTTTTGACTTAAGAAATGATTTCAAAATTTAACATCGACTAAGATAGAAAGAAGATAAATGAATTTTGTATTGTGGCATGTTAGACCACTGGTAATTACATTAGTATACTCTGCATTACAAAACTATAAACACTAAAGAAACAACATTTCTAAAACTTTTTATATGCACTTTATTCTCTCTAAGTCAATCTTAGAACATTATAGAATCATGAATTAAGCAAAAGAAAATATATTCTTTAAGTTTTAATATATTATTTAAGTTTTTGTGTGTAAATAAGAACAAAAATGGGCAGGCTATTGAATATCCAATAGCCCTTGGATAGTCATGAAACTGCACAGACATCATGCTTTATACTGTAGTGGCAGTGGCAAATTGGGACTTACTCTTATTTCTTCACCCAACCTGTGGATGACCTTGGACTACTTATTTAATGGCTTTGGGACTCAATTTATTCTGGAGGCTGGAGAGATGGCTGATGGTTAAGAGCACTTGTTGCTCTTGCAAAGGCCCTAGGGTTGGTTCCTAGAACCCACATGGCAGCTCACATCCATTGGTTTTAGTATGAGACAAATACTGCATGTTTTCTATCATTTGTAGTTTATATGAATCTATAGATTTGTATAGGTGCATAAAGATACTTTTATATTGGGCATGAAGGCATCAGGGAGACTGGGACAAAGAAAGGGACTTAGAAAGAGGAGAGAACGGATAGGGGAAAGAGCAGGGGCCTTTGGGGATGAATTATAGCAAGTGTACATGGTATACTTAAGGAAATTGTCTTTATGAAACCCAGCACTGCACACAATGAATACATACCAGTTAAATAACTGTACTGAGTATATCCTATGTGGAAAACTAATACTGTTTTTGAGGATCTGCATTTTTATAATGTCAAGCACTTCCAAATTGTGCCCAATCTTAAGATATCCTTTGTGTTTCAAACCTGATATTCATTTAGAACTGACCTGAAGTTTATATGTAAATAAACGTTCAGGGCCACATTAAGCTAGGTCATAATTGATAATAATTGATATTATTCCTTGATTCCTCTCCATCAGTTTTGTGCAGACTTTGTCTCTCTTCCCAGTTATGTTGCCTTACAGCATTGTTCAGAAAGAAAAATTGGGTTCAAATTTTAGAGTTTATCTAGTCCTTAGAAAAGTATAAAATAAGAAAAGATTTTCCCCAGAAATAGTCTATCTTATCCTAACAGTTCTTGTATTTAGTCTTGGCACTCTGCTTTCTGGTCATCTGACTACCATGCATCCTACTTTCCAAGGAGCCTAGCAACAATATGAACAGGATTCTAGATTATTTTTCCATTTAAACAGTGATTTTTTTCCCCTTATCTTTATATTCTTGTCACTTTTAAACAATTGGTCCCAAGAAATGGTCATAAAGCAAGAGATAAGGAGGAATTCTAATCTAATGGACATCAGCACATACTGGAGGTGAATTTGCCAGTTCAGCTTCTCTTTGAATAGTTTCACAATAATAGACTGGAACCATTTTTGAAAATATGATTTCATAACCAAATGACTTACTGATTTGGACATAAAGACTTTGGCCTAATTAGTTTGCTAATTTTAAGGACTGTGTCAGATAAGGTCTTCAAGCAACAGTACTAAACACATATTTCTCAAACAAGTTCATTTATAATTAACAGTTTAAGGCTATCTATGTCTTTCAGAGCTAAGAGTATCTAAGAGGCACTGGCCTTTATCAATAGAGCAAAAAGTTTCCAGCCCCAGAACAAAATTATGTTCATCGTGCACTTTAGGAGGTATCAGGAATAGTGTATGAAAGAAAGCAATGGCAGAGAAAAAGACTGCCCCCTCAACATCAACGTACAGGGCTACATGTAACAAAACAGATCATGCCCAGAAAAAATGGGTGGTATATAAATGACTTATCTCCAGCTCTGATCCTTTTATCCCCTGGACAAACCTTTCTGTCATGATAAAGTATATTCAAGAAATGAACATATTCTGTTACCGTTATTTGCCTGGGTCCAAATCTATGTTCAGAGACAAGAACCTGGGAATTCCAGCAGGTGCCCTTCAAATGCCAATATTCATAGGAAGAAATATGGTATTGAATGGATTTGGGAAAGAATGGCCATGTTACTTTTTGCATTTAGATTTGTAAGATATATTCATAAAGAAACAGTGGAGAGCATATGTAATACATTTGACTCCTATTGATTTCACTAGTACTTGCAAAATAAAACCCTGTTATAAAAATTTTTATTTATTAATTTTCCCAAGAATAACTTCATTCACTGAACCAGTGCTTTTATTGAGAACTTAACAGTGTGATTGTACAATGTCTTCTTTGGACTAAAGGTAAATCAGAATATTTAATGTATTTAACTGATGAAAAAATGAAAATGAAAAAATACTAAAATCACATATTCTTTGTATTAGAATACACCCACCCACTCACTGCACCCAATCCTCTAAATACATCCACACACATATCTACATATCCAACAGAGAGAGAGAGAAACAAGAAAAAAATAACTTTCTAAAGTTACTTTTATTTATGCATATGTGTATGTGCCTGTGTATTGTTTTTTAAAAAATTTCATTTATTATTTTTATGTGTATTCATGTATTGCCTGCATATAGGTAAGTGCACCCATGTCGTGCAATGCCCGCGGAGGTCAGAAGAGGCTGTTGGGTCCCCTGGGACTGAAATTATGAACAGTTGTTAGTGGCCATGTGGGTGCTGGGATTTGAACCCAGGTCTTCTGCAAGAACAACCAGTGTTCATAACCGCTGAACCATCTCTCCAGCCCCTGCTTGTGTATTGCATCAGCCACAATGTCTGTTGGTACTAGAGGAGGCCAGAAGGAGAGCACTGGAACTCCTCTAGCTGGGTTTATAGGTAGTTGTGTGAGCTTCCCCACTGGAAACTGAACTGTGGTCTTCTGAAATAAGAGCAAGTGTTTGTAACCACTGAGTCATCTTTCCAGCTAGTCAAAAACAGTTTGAGCAACAAATAACAGTTAATGTTCATTTTCTGATTATCAAATATAGTTGAAATCAATGCAAAGTCAGATAAGGAAGGCACTGGCATCAGAAAAGAGTTGCTACAACTTTAGTGAAGTCATGTGAGGCAGAACTGAAACTAGCCTCCCAACTCACACTGATTATGTACTTTATGGTTCTCCTGATTTTCTCAGCAAAGGAAATAGTGGCTGATTATTTAGGGGTATTTAGGTTATTTGGGGTTGCAAAGAATGAGAGCCCACTCTAAGTATCTCAAAAAGGCACAGAAGTGAAGTAAGCAGGCTTAGAAGGGAATTTGATAGGTTTTTGTCATAATGCAAGAGTATTATATCTTTTCCCTATTGGTTGGGGTCTTTCTTACCTCACAGTCTTTTGTAGACGGTTACTTTTAAAAGAATTGCCACAAAGGGAATAAAGGAAAGGGGGAAGGGTTTGGCCCAAAGGGAGGAGGGGTCAGCTGATCCATGACATCAAATTCCAGGAATATAGCAAGATAGTTTTTCAAGGTGGGGGAGATTGAAAGATTCGAATTCCTTATCATAAACAAAAGTTTTACTGGTAGACAGAAAAGGCCGATATTTGATGTTTTGTACAAACCTTTTCTTTTACTTTGAATCATTCTTTCCTTCAAATTCATTAAGAAGGCATTGACTGTCCTTTTCTGTTATATCTTGGAGTAAGAACCTACAGGGAGGGGTACTTCTTTGGTAAAAGTTGACTCAATAAGCCTTGATGTTAGGCCCCTAACACATAGGCTAATACAGCATCCAAACAGATCAAGACACTCACCACAATTACCAAAGTGCTTAGCATAGAGTTCATTTGGTCTTTCTACTCTCTGAACCATCTTCAAGGTTCCTTATTTCTGAATTTTGTTTTAGTTCTTAGAAAGGGCCTTACGGTCTTGGAGAGTTCTAGTAATAGTTACATTTGGAGTTGTGTTGCTGGAGATGAATGTACAACATTGACCTTCCAGCAGTACACAAACTCCTCTTTTTTCTACTAACATCATGTCTAGTACTAATCTACTTTCCCAAACCATTTTACTTGTAGGCCTTAATTGTCTGGCAATTCCTTTGACTGTATTCCTAGTTTAGTCAACAGATCTCTGTTGTTTATGATACATATAATTGATCCAGTTTATATTTTTGTTAATAGTGACCCACCAAAACAAAGACGATTCGAAGCTTGTTAATATCTGATTTTGAACTTTAAATTCATTTGGAACCACTTTCTCTTCCTTCCAGGGATCATCAATTTCTTTTTCTTTTCTTTCTTTTTTTTGGTTCATTTTATTTATGCTTTGGTTTTTTGAGATAGGGTCCCTCTCTGTCCCCCCAGTTGCCCTAGAACCCACTATGTGGACTAGGCTGGCCTTGGATCTCACAGAGATCTGCCTGCCTCTGCTTCCCAAGTGCTAGGATTAAAGTGTGCACCAACACACTCAGCACCAATTTCATCTATATAGAAATGTGGGTCAAAAGAATCTCCAGGCTTATTTGGAACATATGAAATTTCTGGCATTAGAAGTTCTCTTTTCTTTTGAATCTATCCTTGAGGTGGGCTAGTGTCTAGATTCCAGGATGAGCTTCTGGTTAGTCCACTTCACAAGAATAACATTTGCTTTTGTTTAACGAGTGGATGAAATATTTGATCCATTCCAATTGGGCATTGACCTCTCTATATGTTATCTCAAAGGGGGAAAAATCTGTTTTAAATCCTTGATTTGTAGCTGGGCACAGTGGTGCATGCCTTTAGTCTCAGTACTTGGGAGGCAGAGGCAGGTGGATCTCTGTGAGTTCAAGGCCAGTCTGGTTTACATAGTGATTTCCAGGCCAGCTGGGGCTACAGGGGGCCCCTGTCTCAAAAAAATAAAAAAAAAAAAAAAAAAAGGTCCTTGATTTGTACAATAGTCACTTTAATAGAGTAATTTTTTAGATTATTTGGAGGGTGAAATTTGTGCTTAAGGGATGGAGAAGGAGTCACTGTCTCCTGCTATTAAAATCCTTTATTTTAAAATTTTTATTTTATGTGTATGCATGGTAATATTGCCTGCATGTAGGTAAGTGCACTCATGTCGTACAATGACCGTGGAGGACAGAAGAGGCTGTCAGACCCCCTGGAACTGGAGTTATGGATAGTTGTTAGCTGCCATGTGGGTGCTGGGATTCAAACCCGGGTCATCTGCAAGAACAGTCAGTGTTCTTAATTGCTGAGCCATCTCTCCAGCCTCTCTATTATTTTAAGGGAGAAGAGAAGTGAGAATTACTTATGGGAATGCCTTCTGTTACAAATGGTAATCTTACTTAGTCTTATAAGCAAAGTTAATCTTACATTTTGAGATAATTTGATATTATTTCAGCTTGTTTACAAGGTAAACCATATTACCAGACCTTGGGCTCCTTTTGTAAGCTAAACATACAGCCTTAAACTCTCACAATTCTTTGCCTCTGACCCAGAATAATGTATGTGTATGTATATGCTGTGAACATCAGTGCTGAAAGAAGCAAATGTCATTGGAAGCAACAAATTCCCCTGTGTATATTGCAAACAGCAGGTGGGATTATATTGATAACATCTGTTTGTGGTTGTGTGCTGTTTGGGGGTCAGTGGGGTCAGGGAGGACAAATCTTTTCCTGATAAGATAGGTTCCTTTTTCCTTTTCCATGTCATCCAGGATGTACTGTTTTGATAAATACAGAGCAAGTCCATAGCTAGACAGGACAGTTCCAAGAGAAATCACAAGGAACAATTTCAGAACAGATTGGGCTCATTTTTACTTCTAATCAATGCTAAAGGATAAAGCTGTCTTTGTTCAGGCACTGTCATCTTGAGGTATCTCTCTGCTGCAAAGACTCCTAATGAGTCTCTTCATGAAACATCTGCTCCACGTCTGTAGATTCTTACTAGGAAAGGGGAGCTCATTCATCTTGGTGAGGTCATATGTCATCAGGAAGAGAGGATTGCACTGGAGTTTTGGACAATTAGGGGATGGGGTACCTAGAACAATTTTTAATTTTCTTCTTAAGCCTTTGCTGTTTCTGCCTGTATTTTGATTAGGATGACAATAGGGCTCCTGTGGTCTATTGCACTGGTGACAAGTCTAACCATTATATTGCGCAGTCTGTCAGACATCTTTTCAAGTATTACAAGGTGAAGAGAAGGGGAAAAAAGGTTAATGGGTCGGATCAAAGGTACTGGGGATAGTTGACATTGTTGGGATAGGTCTCCAGAGAACAGAAAATGATACACATCAAATTTAGCACTTGGGAGAGTTAGGTCTAGTAGCCTCAAAAAATAGTCCAATTGCCATTGGGACTTAAAGGGGGGTGGGGAGATCCATCGTCAAAACTAGGTAAATACTTTTAGATAGCAAAGGAGAAATATTAACAGCACAACACAGAGGATAGTGAATATGATACTGAAATACAAACTGGAGTTTGAAATGCACTGGGTGGAGAGGGTGGCATGAGTTATCATCAGGAAGCAATAATTTTCCTTTTTAAGTCAGTTTTAAGGGTTGGTTGTTTGGGAATCTCCTGTGGTGTTACCCAGGTTGTTGATTTGGTGTTCTCAGAAAGGGGAACATTTTTGAGCTGTGTGTGATGCAACTGGCAGTGTGTGTGATGATGAACTGTGTGTGATGTTCAGCAGTGCAGGCAGCTGTCTTGGTGAATATCAGTACTTGGAAGAGTCCTTCCCAGGTGAGCGCAAGGCTCTCTTCTTTCCAGGACTTAATGAGAATGTAGCAGGTTGATGGTGGTACACAGGAAATTTGAGCAGTAGTGTTTGCACTAACAGCTTATGTTGCCTGAGGGAAGTTAATGGAAGATAACTCAAGCATATAGGTCTGGTGAAACTGATCTTTAGTTTCAAAGGATGGGCTGCCTTCAGCAGAGCTTAAATAGTAAAAACCATAGATTATCAATTTCGATATAGACCAGTTCTCTCAGGAGGGTAGTTCTCCCAGGAGGGCAACTGGAAGGTGTTTAGTCCAGGGAAGTTTCGTTTTAAGTTATCAGCTTGAATAAATGTTTCTTTAAGGTCTGACACACCCTTCCTAATTCTATAAGAGGAGGGAGGATGCCAGGAAGTGTGGTACTTCCAGTTTATTTCAAGATCTTGAGTAAGCCCCTGATGATACTGGTAGTAAAATGACTTCTATTATCCATGTCAATATTTTCAATTATTCCAAATCTGTGTATTATATTCTCCAAGATTACAGTGATTACATTATTTGCAATACCCCCAAGTAGGGGCACAGTTTCTACCCAATGACTTAAATGGTAGACCATTATAAGCTGGTCTTTGTATGGTCAGTCTTTGACATTTCTGTGTAATCTATTTGTGTATTTTGGAATGGTTTCAACCCTGAATTCCTCCCACTGGGGTTTGTCACCTTATAGCTTGTTTATTACTCTTGGAACAAGTCATGCATTCTGGAGGGACCTGTTTGGCTGTGGTATAAATTCCTATACATTCAGAAACACTGAGGTTTATGTCACATGCCTTGGGTGACTTCTCTGATGTAGGTGATATAGTAATTCATGCAGAAGGAACTTATACAGCATCTCTCACCCATCTGGGAGAATTAATTTTCTGTAATCCATCTTGGAAGCCCTTGCTTTTACCAATTGTTTTTCTTTTCCAGAGTAAACAGCAGATGACTTGGGATAGGGGGAGGAGAGAGAGAGAGAGAGAGAGAGAGAGAGAGAGAGAGAGAGAGAGGAGGGGAAGAGAGATATTTCTGAGATTAGGTGTAGTTGGGTCTTCCTGATCTGTATTAACAGAATACGTCACTGGCATACATTGAAGAAAGCACGGTGACTTTCATATTCCTGGCATCGTCAGTTCTGAAGTAAGCATGGTAATGACAAACAGCCTGGAACATAAGAGACCCTATTAGAGAGAGAGAGAGAGAGAGAGAGAGAGAGAGAGAGAGAGAGAGAGAGAGAGAGAGGAGAGGAGAAGAGAAATTTCTTCCATTAGGGCTGTTCTCTCAGTTGCTTCATCCTCCAAATTGTTGCCTCTAGCATCAAGGTTATAACCCCTCTGATGCCCGAGGACATATAATACTGAAATTTCCTCAGGCAAGATTAAATTGTCTAGAATTAACCTTGCCTAACCAACTTTGTTGGCAAGGTTTTGCCCCTTACCTTAGCTAAATGCTGTTAAGACCAGATATTACCAAATATGTGCACTATATCAAATAAATATTTGGAGTTGGTATAAATAGTACCTTCCTGACTCTTGAGGTATTTTAACATCTGATTTAATGCAAATAACTCACAAATATCCACATATGGAAGTAGGCACAAATGGGTTGGGAGACTGTATTTCTCCAAAATCTATTCACATATCTGCTCAAAACATTTTGGTGAATCATTAAAGCTTTGATGTAAAACAGCCCATCTATATATTGCGGTTTTCTCCTGGCATAAGGGTATTCCCACTCAAATGCAAAAAAATTTCTCTATTAGCTGCAAACTGGCAAGCTCCAAATGCATCTTTTAAATCTATAACACTGAACCATTGAGGATTATGGAGGATCTTACTGAGGAAGTATACAATTGGGGACCACAGGTGTTTGCTTTAAACAATCTGGTTAATTGCTCGAAAGTCCTAGACCAATTGATATGTACCATCCAGCTTCTTGATTGGTAGAACTGGAGTATTGAATGAGCTTCAGAAAGTACATCTTTTATGAGGCCCTCAATAATTGATTTAAGTCTTAATATTCTTTGTAAGAGGATAGGATATTGCTCCTCTTAACTACTTCTTTGGGTGTTTTAACTCAATTTCAGTGGGAGAAAACTGTAAGCCACCTTGATCTTCCTCTTAGGCCCAAACATTAGGTTTAATTCACTTTTCAGCTCAAAGAGTCATCAAATTGAGGGAGACTTTGACTTTATCCTGAATAACGCTGTCTAACCCTTGATTTGGACATCAAATCTCTTCTCAATAGATTGATTCCTGTTTCTGGGAAACACACACACACACACACACACATGCACGTGCGCACAGACACACACGCACAGACACACACACACACACACACACACACACACACACACAATTCCCCAAATTATACTGTCATTTCTTTGTCCTGAAATTTGATTGGAATTCTTTTTAAAAACGTGAGGCAGAGGTCCTTCCTCCTTCCCCTTGGTTACTTCCAATTTCTCTGGGGAGAGGTGAATCCCTGAAAGTCATATACACAGGGAGGAACAGGAAGTCCAGGAGTCAACAAGAAATGTGAATTCTTCCTCTCTAGGACCCATCTTTAAATTTACTAAAGGCTTTCACGGTAAGGCTTAGAGGAAAAATAGAACCTTTGATTCTCCTAATTTTCATCAAAATTTAGGGGAGCCGCCTTTTCTTCGTTTCCCCATCCTGGGCTTTCCATCCTAGTGTCTCGCCTTTCCACATTTAAAGTGTTTGTTTCTTCCTCTTCCTCTTGTCATCTCTCCTTCATTTCTGGTCTGGTGTGGGTCTCCCTGGGGCCTCACACCCAGAGAAGATGGGGTTCTTGAAAGCCCAAGCTTTGCCTTTGCTTTGGGGACCTTTGGCCTGTGGTGGCAAGCATGAGCTTAGCTTTTTATTGCCTCTTTTCTTCATTCATTCAAACACACACTTTTTGTGTGTCCTAAACAATTCTTTGAACTCTTTATCTTTCTAATTTTCTGTCTTTTACAGTTTTTTTTGGAAATGTCTACCCAACTATTGGTAACAAAATGTATTGCTGACCAAGGGAATCCTCTAATTTTAATCCAGAGTATTTCTTTGGTCCTTTAATCTAAGAATTCAAATGGATCCTCATGGTTCCTTTAGTTGAACAATGAAAGTCCTATTAGTATTGTGAGACTAGGGAACTGACACTTTAATTCCCTGATAATAAGGTCCCTCATATGATCCCAAAAGACTTCATTGCTATTATCCCATCATGGACCCTGACTAGGATATTCAGTGTCTGCTGCCAGGATCCCAAGCCTAGACAGGTGCCTCTCCCAGATGACTATTGAAAACCTGATCATCACCTTTTCATCTCCTGAGAAAAGAAAACACAGAATTGACATTAATTGAACTGAAGTGTAAATCTGTGGGTTCCAAAAATTGATCCAATTGATCCGCTACTCTGAAGAAGTAAAAGAGGTTGAAGTTTCCTTTTAAGATTTCTTGCATCAGAACTGGTAATGGAAGTACTCAGAAATCCAGTTCCATCTCCCCTTAAGGGAACTTCTCTGTGTTGTTGGGGAAAGGCTTCATGTGGTCCAGGTTTGGGGTCCTGGAATGGAAAAATTTCCATATTGCTTTAAAAACTGTTCTAGCTCCTTTTAAAATTGAGGTAAGCGGGAAGCCTGGAAGACAGTCAGGAGTAGGTATAGGAAAGAGTCAGAAAATAAATAGGTGGGAGATAGGTAAAGAGGACTACAGGGCAGAGAGGGAGGGGTTAGAGGAATGTGATGAAGCAGAGAAGGAGTGGAGAAGGTCCAGAGAGGGGTCTCTGGGTGGGTAGTCAATTAGGATTAGAAGGTGGAATCTCCTGGGTGTCCTGATTCTTTACTTTTAGGGTTGTCCTTATTCTCTGTCTTTAAGAGAAGTAAGTTACAGGGCCGTTAGAGGGCATAGCTGGTCTTCTATTGGGATACCAAACTCTTAGAATTCACATGCTCAGTTAAAAGTTGGCAGACCCACCTGACTTCATCTGAGCCAAACTGTAGTTAAAAGACAGAGGAGGGTTTAAGGATTGACTCGGGTTCAAACAAAGCAACAGTGTTTTATAATTTGTGGCATTCTCTTATTTATAGTAAAGGCATTCTCTGGTCAATACTTAGGCATATGCAGGCTGTCTGGGTTAATTTTACTTTATTTTTTAATGTATTCACAGCACACAGTTGAATGACTCATGCAGTTGAATGACTGCAATGAGTAAGCAGCTTCAATGACGCAGTCTTATCTTTTTACTACTTGTAAGTAATATGTATAATGATGTACAACCCAAGAACCTGTGAGCAATTCCTCATTCATGAATTTCTTTACTAAAAATTTCAGTAAAGGTTAAATTTGACATGAGAACTTTAGCATGCTCCAAGATGATACCATATTTGGGGGAATCATGTATTCTTAAATAACTTGCTAGAAAATATATTTCAGATTTCAAAATTCCACAGTGCAGTAAGTGGTTAATATTTATAAAACATTGTTCTGACCATGTCATAGTGACAAATCCCCTTGTCTACAGCAATGGCTATAGGTTTTTTTTCTTCTGGCAGATCATATGCACAGCATGCTTCCCCAAAGTTCCATGCTTCTTTTTGCTATCATTTTGAAAATTCTTCCCCATCTGATTACTAGTTCTAGGGCAGTTAAGGTCCTTTAATAACTGCAGAAATAAAAGTAATACAATTAAAATATTAGATTTATCTTTTTTTTCTCCTTTTCACTTAGACCCATAGGCTAGACATCTACTCTCTAAGCTGCTATTCCTATGTGACTTTCTTCTTATGATGCCTTTATCTATTCCTGCCGGTTAAACTCCTTCCTGCCTCTTCTGTATACTTGAAAGCTAATGGACTAACTATAAAAATCCTAATCATCCCACTAAGGTCTTTCTACTCTAATTAAATTAAAATTATTTTACTGTTTGCTTTGTCTGTCTTACCAGATTATAATTTCTTTATTGCAGTTTTTGTTTGTATTATTTGAAGAATAGTATACATACATTGTTAGGCACTGGATAAATACAAGGTGAGTATCCCTTATCCAAAATGCTTTAGACCAGAGAAATATTTTGGATTTTTTTGGGGTGGGTATAATGGGGAAGAGAGGATATTCACATGTTCATAATGAGATATGTTGAGGATAGAATTGAAATCTAAACACAAAATTCATTTCTGTTTCATTTATACCTTATACATATAGCCTGAAGATAATTTTATATAATATTTTCATAATTTTGTGCACAAAATTTGAGTATTTGCCACCAAATGATTAGGAGGGTCTTTTCCTCATTGGAGTTGCGGGGTAAAATTGTGCTGTATACCTCTTTTGACTACAGTCTGTCATATGAGGTGAGGTGCCCAATTTTCCATTTGTGGTCTTATGTTAGCGATAAAAAAGTTTAGGTTTTGTGTATTTTGATTTTCAGATTAAGAATTCTTGACTTTTATTGTTTTTAAAATCTAATTTGTAGTATAAATTATTCAAGAGAAGACAGCATCATGTGCATGGGAAGGAGCCTTGCCAGGAGGTTAGCCTCTGGTTACCTGTGGAGTCTTTGGCAAATCATGGGAATTTTAATGTTCTTAACATTAAATGGATAGAGTTAGACATAAAAGATTTTATGCCCCTTGTGCTTGTATGGTTCTTTGGATATTAAAGGAAATTAAGTGTATAGTAAGGAAAGGAATTTAAGGTAACTAGCAAGACGGAATTTGAGATGTAGCCATTTTTTTAAAGAAAAATTTGACTACCTTTAGACCAGAACTTAGAAAGTTGTGGAGCTGCTCTATTCTTTTATATTAATGCCATTATCTACATTTACTTGATGACTAAAGAATAGTGATCTCATTCTTTCTTTAAACAAATTTTTACTGAATTTTTGCAATTTTCACACAATATAATTTGGTGGTATTTGGATCTCCTCCCTTATCCATACCTCCCCTTACTGCCCCCCCACCTGATTTAATGTACTCTATTATATATATAGCATACACAATATATTACATATGTATATTATATGTAATCATATATATGTATATATACAAATATACTCTAATATATATTATATATACACACACACTCATATATGATCTATAGAGTCTGATTTGTGTGCCTAAATGTCCTTCAATTGGGTCCACCCACACTGGTTAACCTACCAAGAGTTTCATCCCTGTGAGAGACTGTCTCTCCCTGTCTCAGCAGCCATCAGTTGCCAAAAATACCTTAGACTGGGTTGAGATTTATAACCCACTTCCCCATAACTATGTTGAGATTTTGTCTGGTTTGAGCTTGCGTGGGACTTGTGCATGTGATTATACACTTCAGACTCAAAATCTTTCTGCTTCTTCTTTTACAATGATTCCTGAGCATTGGAAGCAGATGTTTGAAATAGGTGTCCTATTCAAGCATAAGCACTCTGCAGCCTTTGGAGCCCTTTTAACCTAGGATATTTTCCCTTCTGGCTTGTTACAGGTTCACCTTGTTCTCAGCCCTTCTTTTATGGAGGTTTCAAGCATTCTGAATTCAATTGCTTTGTCTGTCTCTAGCTGACTCCCACCTGGGATGACACCCCTATAATTGGTGCTTCTTAGCAAGAGGCAAGTTTATATAATACCTCAACAGGCAAAGATTGCAGGAAAGCCATCTGAAGTCACCAAAGACACCCATGGGATTTGGGATAGGGACTCCACACTTGTTTCATGCCAAAGGCTCTTTTCATTCACTCTCTTTAATCTCTTGGATGATGTAAGCTCCAAAGGTTACATCAAAGAATTTATCATTCTCCACAGTTTTATTTATTTATTTTCTTACTTTTGGTCTGTGCACAGACTTGCATGTCCCAAAGGTGCTTGCTTAGACCCTCTCTATGTTGTCAAAAGACTTTCATCTCTGAGTTTCTTTGTCAACTTGGAGAGTGCCAGAGGCCCCAGACCCAGGGCTCACCACAAAAGATGACTGTGGGATGTGATTCCTCTAGGATGGGGGTCTGAGGAGTACTCTCAGGTGGCTTAGAGCCTTGGACAAGAGTTCAAACTGCTATAAATATGTTCAGGGTAGCAAAGAAAGAGACTGCTGCTCCAATTAAAGCATTTCAAGAAGACAAAATTTTACTTTTTATCAGAGGGTGTGCAGTTCACATAGGCAAAGAAGGAAGCAGACTGCACCAGAATTTAGCTAGGTTTGTATCCTAAGAGTTCTGTGTCATTCCCCTGTCTGCTGGGGTCTGACCTCAGAGTCTTCTGCCGTTAGTGAGTTTTAAAAAAAATTGCCACAATGGAAATGAAAGAAAGGGGAAGAAGGGTTGGCCAAAAGGGGAAAAGAGTCAGCCTTTCCAGGCCATCAAGCTCCAGGAATGCATCAGGGTCTTTGCATAAACAAAGTTTTACAAGGTGAGGGAGATTAAAAGATTTAAATTTCTACTCAGGAGGCAGAGACAGGCAGAACTCTGTGAGTTCAAGGCCCGCCTGGTCTACATAGTGAGTTCCAGGACAGTTGGGGCGACAGGGAGACCCTGTCTCAAAAAGACCAAAAAAAAAAAAAAAAGATTTGCATTCCATGTTATAAACAAAAATTTTACTGTATTTGTCAGAAAAGACTGATATTTAACATTTCTTTTTTTTAAATATAAGTTCTGTGTATTTTATTTAAAAAAAAACTAAAGATAAAATCAATATCAGCCATTGTGTCCAGCACAATTTATATAAAGTGTTTTTTAAAAATTATTTATTTTTTATTTTTATTTATTTGTTTATTTTTTACAAAAACTTTATTGAAAATTTCATACACACATATAAGGTATTTTGATCAAATCCATGCCTACTCCCTCCCATCCAACATTCCCCCCTTTGAAGAGGTAGCCCTAAAATCTTGTAAGGATTAGGTACAAGCTCCCAAATACTTTTGACATTTTTGGCCTTGGAACAGAGTATGTTGCTAACAGGCTGAAGGACATTATGACTTTTAGCCAAGCAGCTGGCTACATTTTTG
>NW_008336062.1:50921-53263 GCF_000622305.1 Nannospalax galili | reverse complement strand
TAGACAGAGAACTAGAAAAAAGTCAGAACAGGGCATTTTTCAAATGTTCATGTGCAAGTCCATTGGAGTTTCTTGACAAGGACTTCCAAAAGCATCCTGTATTAGTCACTTTTCTGTTGCTGTGATAGAAACACTGACCCAAGCAATTTATAGAAGAGTTTATTTGAGCTTATGGTTCTAGGGGAATTACAGTCCATCATGGCAGGGAGTCATGGTGGCTGGAGGTGGCTGGAGCAGGAGCGGAAATGAAACTCTCACATCATCA
The DNA here is from genome assembly GCF_000622305.1 of Nannospalax galili. Lineage (NCBI taxonomy): Eukaryota > Metazoa > Chordata > Mammalia > Rodentia > Spalacidae > Nannospalax > Nannospalax galili. Next base: position 52,998 of record NW_008336062.1, on the reverse strand, counting down.
TGCAGGAAGCAAGAGAGCAACTGGAGATCTGGCAGACTTAAGAACTCTCTATGTCCACCCCCAGTGATGTACTTCCTCCAGGATAGTCACACCTTCTAAAACCTCCCAAACAGTGCCATCATCTGGGGACAAAATGTCCAAATACTTGGAGCCTATGGGGGACATTTTCATTCAAACCACCACATTCCACCCCCTGGTCCCCATAGGCTCATGATCATATAAAATGCAAAATACATTTAGCCCAACTTTAAAAGTCCCAATAGTCATTATAAACCTCAATAGTATTCAAAAGTCCACAGTCCAAAGTGGACTCAGGTAAATATCTTAACTGTAAGCCTCTATAAAATCAAAAGACAAATTACATACTCCCAACATACAGTGGAACCGAATACACATTACTATTCCAAAAGGGAGGAATGGAGGCATAGAAAGGAAATACTGGACCAAAATAAGACTGAAAATCAGCAGGGCAAACACCAAATCAGTAGCTCCACGTCCAACTTCTGGGACTTTACTTCCAAAGGGCATAGATGGCTCAGCCTCTCTCACTTTGCTGTGTGCAACACACATCTCTCTCTTGTTCTGGTACCACTCCCTGTATGCAGGTCTTCTTGGCAGATGCCTCATAGCTCTGGCATCACAAACTTCTTGGGGTCTCCATTGCCAACCAGGCTTCACCTTCACAGTTTCACGCAATGGCCTATCAGGGCCTTCTCTAGGCAGGGGAATCCCTGCTTCATGCTGCCTGGCCTCCAAGGCTCTCTGAAACCTCAGAGGAGGAATTGATGACCCTTTTACTCTTCCATCTTTCATGCCTCTAAAGCCAGCATTGGGTAAACGACACTGCCATGTTTGACTGCAAGTTTGAGGTGGATTCCAGCTTGCTTTATCCAGTTTAGAAACTTTTCTCTTCCATGCCCGCTGCAGCATTTTCCTTTCACAAGATGGAAGCTTAACTGGGTGTGGTCTTGCTCTGGAGGCACTCTCGCCATTGTTTAAGTTTGAATCTCTAGGCAGGTCCTTAATCACTTTAATCTCCTTAATTACTTTAATCTCCTTATCAATGGGATCCTCTCCATCACATGCCAGGGCTACAACATTAATCTTCCTAGTGCTCTTTTTCAATCTGTTCTGTACATTCTGTATTTCTTTCTGCCCCACTGCTTTTTTTTCTCTGTAAATCTGTATAATATTCACCATTAATAGCCACACCACTGTTTCTACATTAGGCTGTCTTGAAATTTCTTCTACCAGAGAAATTAGTCCATGGCTTTTCAATTTAGCCTCAGGCAAGCTTTTTGGGTATGGGCAGACTCCAGCCAGACTCTTAGAAAAAATATTTCAATTGTTGCTTAAGTTCTTATTTCCCTCTGGAACTACAATGTTCTCAGCACTGCTTTCTTCCAGGCCCCTACTAGAATGGCCTGTTAAGCTGTGCTTACAGCATTCAACCACTTTTCTAGCCCAACCTTCCAAAGTCTTCCACATTTCTTCAAAACCCCATATGGTCAGGTTCTTCAGAGCCAGCAGCCCACTCTCTGGTACCAATTACTGTTTTGGTCATTTTTCTGTTGCTGTGATAGAAACACTGACCCAAGCAATTTACAGAAGGAAGAATTTATTTGAGCTTACGGTTCCAGGGGAATTGCAGTCCATCATGTCAGGGAGACATGGTGGCTGGAGGTGGCTGGAGCAGGAGCAGAAATGAAGCTCTCATATCATCAAGCAGGAAGCAAGAGAGCAACTGGAGATCTGACAAGGCTTAAGAACTCTCTAAGTCCACCCCCAGTGACATGCTTCCTTGAGGATAGCCACACATTCTAAAACCTCCCAAACAGTGCCATCGTGTGGGGACAAAATATCCAAATACTGGGGGCCTATAGGGGACATTTTCATTCAAACCATCACACATCCCTTTATTGGGTTCTTCCTCATTTTTCTTTTGTCTTCCAAGGCTGGACTGGTTGGCTGCTAAGAGTGGCTGGATACTCAAGTGAGGGTCCAGTGACCCTGCTTGGCACTCCTTTAATGAATGAGTACAACCATCAACAAGCCCAACTGTGACTATGTTTAGCAA
>NW_008336062.1:33372-50816 GCF_000622305.1 Nannospalax galili | reverse complement strand
CTGCATAAACAGACCTGTAACAAATGAGGAAATTGAAACAGTAATACAAAACATCACAACTAAAAGAACCCCAGGCCCAGATGGATTTACAGCAGAATTGTACCAGACATTTAAAGAAGACCTCCAACCAATACTACTTAAATTATTCAAAATGATAGAAACAGAGGGAGAACTCCCAAATTCCTTTGATGAAGCCAGCATAACTCTAATACCCAGGCCAGGTAAAGACACAACCAAAAAAGAAAATTATAGACCCATATCCTTAATGAACATACATGCAAAAATTCTCAACAAAATACTTGCAAAAAGATTATTCACCATGATCAAGTAGGCTTTATTGCAGAGATGCAGGGGGGTTCAATATTTGCAAGTCAATAAACGTCATTAATCATATAAATGGACTGAATGACAAAAAACACATTGTCATCTCAATAGATGAAGAAAAGGCTTTTGACAAAATTCAGCATGCTTTTATGTTCAAAGTCCTAGAGGGAACTAGACTGGAGAGAACATACCTCAACACAATTAAAGCCATATACAACAAACCCACAGTCAATATCATTCTAAATGGAGGAAAACTGGAAGCACTCCCATTAAAATCAGGAACCAGACAAGGATGTCCACTATCTCCACTCCTTTTCAACATGTTGCTTGAAACTCTTGCTAGAGCAATAAAACAGGAGAAGGAAATTAAAGGAATACTAATTGGAAAAGATGAGGTCAAACTATTACTTTTTGCAGATGATATGATACTATACCTAAGAGTTTCCAAAAGTTCAACCAGAAAACTCTTAGAACTGATCAACTCTTTCAGTATAGGTTATACACTTTCAGTGGCAGGTTATAAAATCAATTTATGAAAATCAGTAGCCTTTCTATATACCAATAATAAGCAACTGGAGAAAGAATACAGGGAAATGCTCCCATTCACAGCCGGTTGCTGAAAAAAAAATCTTGGAATAAATCTGACCAAAGACACCAAAGATCTCTACAATGAAAATTTTAAATCATTAAAGAAAGAGACTGAGGAAGACACCAGGAGATGGAAGGATCTCCCATGTTCATGGATTGGAAGAATTAATATTGTTAAAATGACCTACTAAAAGCAATATATAGATTCAATGTAATCCCAATCAAAATCCTTGTGACATACTTCACAAAATTAGAAAAATGCATCCTTAAATTCATATGGAGGTACGAAAGACCTTGGATAGCCAAAGCAACCCTGAGCACAAAGAGCAATGCTGGGGGCATTACTATACTGGATCTCAAAGTATATTACAGAGCCATAGTCATAAAAACAGCATGGTACTGGTGCAAAAACAGACACATAGATCAATGGAACATCATTGAAGATCCAAACCTGAGTACATGCAATTTCAGCCACCTGATATTTGACAAAGGTTCCAAGAACACACAATGGAGGAAAGACAGCATCTTCAACAAATGGTGCTGGCAAAACTGGATCTCCACCTGTAGAAGAATGAAACTAGATCCTTATCTTTCACCTGTACAAAAGTCAACTCCAAATGGATCAAAGATCTCATTGTGAAACTGGAAACCCTGAAACTATTAGAAGAACATATTGGCATTAACTTTCAACATATAGATGTAGGAAATGATTTTCTAAATCAGACAGAAGTTGCTTAGGAATTAAAGTCAGCAATCAATATGTGGGGCCTCATTAAACTCAAAAGCTTCTGTATAGCAAAAGAGACAATCAAAAAGTGAAGAGAAAATCCACAGAATGGGAAAAAATCTTCATCAGTGACACATTTGACAGAGGTTTAACATCCAGAATACGTAAATAACTCAAAAAACAAAGAATTGAGAAACCAAATGACCCAATTAAAAGATGGGCTTAAGATCTAAGCAGAGAGTTCTCAAAGGAAGAAATAAAGATGGCTAAGAAACATCTCAAAACGTGTTCAACATTGTTAGTAATTAGGGAAATGCAAATTAAAACCACCCTAAGGTATCACCTTACCCCAATCAGACTGGCTAGAATCAAAAGAAAAAATGACACCAAATGCTGGCGAGGATGTGGAGAAAGGGGAATGTTCATTCACTGCTGGTAGGATTGCAAACTCGTGCAACCTCTATGGAAAACAGTGCGGAGAACTCTTAAAGAACTAAAATTGAACCTACCATATGACTCGATTATACCACTCCTTGGCATATGCCCAAAAGACTCATTCTATTGTAAAGACACTTGTACAACCATGTTTGTTGCTGCCCTTTTCACAATAGCTAAGAGATGGAAGGAACCTAAGTGTTCCTCAACTGATGAGTGGTTAACAAAAATGTGGTATATTTATACAATGGAGTTCTATTCAGCAGTAAAGAAAGATGAAATAATGAAATTTGCAGGTAAATGGATGGATCTAGAAACCGTTATACTAAGTAAAGTAACACAGACTCAGACAAACAATATATGTTCTCCCTCATATGTGGCTCCTAGCAGCAAATCCTTGTAAATTCCAGGTCCTTATTTAATGTTTCTTACACTACGAATTTGTCTTTTGGTGTAAAATGTCATTTTCAAATTTCAAAGTTATAAGGTTCTGCAAAATGACTCTAACTCACAGTCCATAGAATAACCGCAAAAAGAATTATTCAGTAGCAATGCAAAGCACTAATTTCAATATTACAAAGAAGTCCTTTTAAAAAAAATCTTCTATTAATCCTAGAATTATGATTCATTTCTATGGTATTTTAGCCCAAGCTCAAAAATATTATTGTTCTATAATAGAATTAGTAACCTAATAAAATATTTTGTTCTAAATTACTTAATAAATATAGTATCTGAGCAACTGTTTGCATTAAATTGAATTCTGGGGCTATTTTTCAGCTTCTTCTTTCAAAATAATTGTATATAATTCTAAAAATATATTGGTGATCAAAAGACTACAGCCTTAACTTTCTTGACTTAGAAACACAGAGGGTAATGATAGTCATAATGGAACTGCTAGACATTGAGAAAGGAAATTATTATACATGAAAATTAAAGCTTCCAGAAATTCAGCTGAGTAAATACTCACAGAGCATACCTTTTGACTTCTGTTTTAACACTATTAATAGAGAAGCAGCAAAATCTAAATTTCTGGTCTCCCAAACTGCTAATCTGATTTCTCATTAAATAGATAAATATGGCTCTAAGCGTAAATGGTAAAGTGTCATCAAATCCAACTCTCAACACAGTATCAGTAATTCATTTATGTTTCTAAGGGGTTCTTTATTTTTATAGTGATCTATTTTATTGATTCATTCTGTAAGCTCCATATGAGAAAAATGTAAGCTTTCTTATTTGAAAATCCTCAAAGAAGGGGTCATTCTGATTAGAAGCAGTGAGTGTCTGCCCATAGTATTTCTACATGACAGAGAATGTGGGTGTATGCATCTTCTTTCTCTTCATAGTTGTAGAGGATTATCTGCTTTGTTTCCTGAGGTATTCCTGCTTATGTAAAAAAGAGATGCAGTTTGAAGAATTTTGCATAAATCCTGGTCAGCCTTTTCCTGATGACATTTTAGTGCCCACCTTTCAGGCATTTCTTTTAATATTGTCAATATTTACAATGGTACGTCACAAGCATAATTTCAGCACTGAAAATCAGTTTCATGTAAATGCCATTCTCCAGTGCTGCTGGTGATGAAAGACCCCCCCAAAGATTCCCTCGCATATTATGCTGTTTTCTCTGAAGTTTAATATCTGTGTCTCCAGTCTCACACCCACAGACACTAGGGAGAGTGAGAAGAATGATCTGGTCTGCCAAATAGTCTCAGAAAACCTCCTTTTCAAGACTGCTTATAGGTGCTGGAAATTACCATATTTGAGAAATTCCTAACAAAACCTGAGTTTTCCACTGGTGACCTTATAATGTCAGGCAGAATTCAGGACTGTCCAAGCTGATGAGACCTTATTCTTTTAGTAAAATTATTTCATTCTATTCTACATCCTGTGGGGGTATATCCCCAGGCCCCTCTTCTTACTCTGAGACATGTGGTGTTGGTCACTTTCCTCTCCTTCATGCTTTTTGTTTCTCTCAGGTAGTTTCTGTTTCTCAAAAATCGGATTGACACCTGTCCTTCAACAGCTGGCTCTCTGCTTTACTCTCCTCTGTGTGAAACTTTCCAGATTACTCTGAAGAATAATGCCCAACTCTAACACAATATTGGTACATCTATGTCCATCTAGGGCCTTCAATAAATATGAAATCTGAAGTCTAGCTATCTGTAACATAGGGCTATTTTGGTATCTATTGGTTGGGGTTCCAGAATCTTGGTGACTATCAAAGTACTGAGAAAGCATGCACAAACAGTTGATAGCAAAAGGTTTTATTTAGAGGAGAAAAATAGTAACCCTCCAAGTGAGCAGTAGGCACAACATGGCTCCAGATCTCCTAGTTTTGTTTTGTTTTTCCCCCCTCTCTGGGTTCTTTCTTATATGTGGCTGGAAAACAGACCCTGCAGCAGGAACCGGGTGAGTCCTTACCTTGATTGACAGTTAGGCTTTTATATTCTATATCTTTGGATGATTTGCATATGAGGGGCCATATATCCCATAATTTTAAGTATGCTTCACCATTCACACACATGAAATGATAAATAAAGGTTTTCCCCTGATAGGTTGTTTCAATGACTAAACCTCCACCAAATACTGGTAGAAGTTGACCTTGTTAATTTTTTTCTACAAGAAGGTACCTGACCCAAAATTACTGATAAGTAATGGGAGGAAGCTAGGTGTTGTCCTTCTAGGAAGGAACAGACATATTCTTCCAAGGCTAGTTGCCCCTGTGCTGAGTTTAGGAGAGAATGCTAACTATGAATATCAAACAATAATTTCAGATATAAGAAAAACACAATTTACATCATTTGATAAGAAGTGAGTTTCCCTTCTGACAACCCCTATCTTATTTACACAGCCACAGCCTGACCTCAGTGAGGTTTTGGCTGCATCCTGTGCAGCCTTTCCACACTTATATCTGCCATGAGGAGCTGACGGGCAATACTTACTGTGATCCTAAAGTCAAAAAAGGTTGAACTGTTTCCCTTCCCTGGTTATAGATGTGACTGGAAATTTTGGGAAGCCCCACCTGAGGTGCCACATGTTACCCTATAAATTGGGATCCCCTTTTTGAGAGATTTTAGTTTCATTAATAAAAGTATTTAAAAATGGATCCATGAGGAAACTCAAGTATAATTTTATTAGAATTTAAGAAGAAAAACATCAGGGAGGCAAGCTGTATATCTCTGCAGATGGTGGAAAGAGAATGATTCAAAGGAGGAACAGAGCAAGCTTTGCCTTTTGAGGTAGGCATGGAGGTTAGCAATGGAGGTTGGATAAGCAGCTGAATGACAGAAGTGTATGTGGTGGACAGTGCTTCAGAGGACAAGTTAGAGAGCCCAGAACGTCAGGGAAAATGTGGCCAGGCTTTGACAAATATCAGAAAGAAAGAACAAAAGAGGGGCCAGAGAGATGGCTCAGTGCTTAAGAACACTGGCTGCTCTTCCAGAGGACTTAGATTCAGTTCCCAGCACACAGATGGTGGCTAACAACTATCTGTAACCCCAGTTTCAAAGACTCCAACACCTTCCTCTCACCTTCATGGGCATTGCCTGACACAGGTGCATTTAATTACATAAATACAGGCAAAACAACACTCATACATATAAAATAAAAATATTTCTTTTTGAAGAAAGAATGAAAGATAAAAAGAGAGAAAAAGTTATGCTTCTCTGAATCTTAGCTAGGACTCAGAAAAACAGGCAGGTTGCATGGTGAGGTTTCATATGTGATAGCACTGAGGGCAGAATTTCTGCAAAGGATAATTACATTATCTCATTTAGGGATAATTATTCCTCCCAAATCTTTAGCATAGCTTAAGGCTAATCAGCCTTACTGAGATATCATCTCTTGGCCAGGTGAGTGACAGGCTTAGCTTTGTATGCTTTGGTTAGCTTGTGCCGGAGATAGAAACTTAGATACTTTTTTTTCCCTAGGAAGAAGTACCTTTGTCTTAGTGGGCCTCCAAGGCTACTGTAACATTGCTTCATCTGAAGAGGTAGCCCTAAAATAATTTCAGATATTGGTTGAAATTGGAGAATGTGTATAACCCATTTATGGCATGATAGTCCAGAGATTCAGTTTTAAAGATGTTTAGCAGAAGGGATTAGTGCTTGGACTGGAGTTTCAGTCCCATCCTCATATATAGTCTCCAGGAAGGTGCTCATTTAGAAGGAGATAATAAGCCAGAGCTCCCTTCTGGCATTCCGAGTCTTAGAAATGAGAACATTCCTGTTCTCATCATAGACATGTAGTATGGGATACTTATTAATCACACCTGCAGACTTGTAGCGTGGGACCTTCCTTCTGCCTTGGAAACCTTAAGAGGGAGAATCACACTTTATCTGGTGGGACTGAATTCTCTTGCTTCAGAACTGTTCTGTACAGTATATGGCATTAACACTCCCTTAATAAACATGTTCCCCAAAGTCAACTCATCTTAGCACCTCTCCTCAAAGTTACTACCTTCCATCTCATCCTGATTTTATCTAACAGTTTTATTTTCCTTTCCTCCAAATTCCAAGGGATTTGATATGGAAACCACTGAAGAAACTTTACTATGTTTTGGGCATTGGATATTTAATATTTGTGTCAAACTCAATGCAGTAGTATATGTACTGCTGAATCCATAATTTGATCCATGTTGTCAGTTTAGGAAGCCATGAGCAGAGATAGATGTTGACTCTTACAACAGTGCTTTATTCACAAAGCTGGTGATCGGAGAAGACAGTTGATTAAGATCCTAAAAGTCTGTCTCCATTTTATCTGTAGCAAGTAGATTATATAAGGGAGGAGACAAAGGCACGCAGTCATTCTAATGTTCTGTCTTGCCCCTCTGGTCAAGTGGTCAGTCTTGTTTCTGAGACTTATGGTGTGAAGCTTTTCTCCTTATAATCTTGGTCTGGTGGGGTCTCTTATGCACCAAAGCCATTGAGTTGCATTCCTCCTAATTTGCCATTTGACTTACATCATAGATCAAAATTTATCTAAAAGCAAACAGTTAGCAGTGTATATGTTTTGAGCTACTTACAATGTCTACATTTATATTTCTTTTATAAAATGAAATGCAAAGGTAGTTTTATCACAGACAGTAAAATATCTCTACCTGTTTCTTATTACAGGTACATCAAGCCTTTGCTCATACATCCACTTAGGGCACTTGGGTGATGAGTTTGTGTTATCTTCCATTGCTCATGTTATGGAGCCCGGGACTACTGAGAAAAGACCACCAGACTCAATTCAGATTGGGATAAAAAATCATATTCAAGCTAGCTTGGACTGCGGTCTCCTAATCAGGTTAGAGTGCTGCAGTAGGGAGGGAGAGGGAAAGGGGACCTTTTAAAGTTAAAAACTGCAAAAGGAATGTTGACAAGGTGGTCCCCGAATAACAGGAGGATCATGGTCTACATGTCAAAGTGCCCTAAAATAGCAAAACAAGCAAGTCACAGAAGCCAAAATCAGCAGTTAGTCATATCATAACAATTTTGTTTTCTATATGTCTAGAAAGCAAATGGCTGCGACAGCATTCTCCTGGGAGGTAAGGGGAAAGGGGTCAGGGTTTCTTAAAAACAATCCTTGAGCTAGAAATATACTATCGCTAAGCTTCTAAGATGGCTACTTTATCCAAAATGAAGTCAGTTTGCTCAGTACATTCCCCACTGGCTCTAGTTCATATGGATCACATTATTGTTCCGCATTTGTTATAGGTTGGTATCGAGACTGTAATGCTAATATTTTGACAGAGCTGATTCTATTCTTAATATGTCCCAGTAACCAATTTAAAATTCAAGGGCCCACAGTCACACCTAAAAGTAATAAGAGCAGGGGACCCGCAATTGAGAGAGTAGTCAGCCATGGAGACCAGAAGAAGAGGGACTTGTACCAATTTGAGGCTCCTGCTTGTTCCTAGGCTCTTTTATCTAGGTTTTGTTTTATTAAAGCTAGAGTTTCTCTAATCACTCCTGAATTATTTGCATAAAAACAGCACTTTTCATCTAAAGCTACACAAAGACCTCCTTCTTTTAAGAACAACAGGTCTAGCCTCCTATGTTTCTGCAAAACCATTTCTGTTAGGGATTCTACTTGTCTTTCCAATTGTCCTATAGAACTTCTAAGATAGTCTATGTCCTGGACCACTCTGGTGCTTAGAATCTTGAAGTTTGGATCTCCCAGAGCCAAATCCGAGACTCCTAAAGTGGTAGAACCTGCAATACCGTTTCCCACTATAAGGGGTAGAAGAATAGCTGGGGCTGCTCTCTTTATCCCAGTTGGTACATGGTTGTTTAAATACTGATCTCTTGAGGCCCATTTTATATATATATATATATATATATATGCTTGAGGAAGAACACATGCCAGTACACATAGGCTTCCCTTTTTAGATTCCAGTTCCAGATGTTCTGCTGTCACATATGGAGCAAGACCAAAAGTACATGCCCACCAGGTCCCTGTTGGGGCTTAGAAATGTACTCTATCAGAAGCTGACTTAACACTATGAATTAGGGAACTACAAGACTGACTATAAGGGGAGTTAGTGATGACATAAGTTGAGGAAGCCAAACATTTTCCCTTTTTCTGCAGGTTCCCTGGGGTTATTCTAGCTTCTTGTGATCTACAATCTGTGCTTTCCTGTGGGGTGGTAGTAGGGGAAATAGAGATATTTGCCCCTATCACCACATAAAAGGGAGGGTTAGGATCTAGGCAGAGCCAACAATCTTGTCTCAAATCAGGAATAGTATGGTGTAACCAATTATGAATTAACCTTCAGGTCTTGATCTCAGATATTTCATCCAAGGCTGGGACTATTCTTGGCCATGGGATAAAGTTTGTAAGGGCAAAGAACTGGCCTCAGTAATGTTGACAGGAATTTGCCATGTGGAGCCAATAAAAGAAGAAGTGGGCTGTTGTGCTTTATGGTGGGGTAACCAGCTCCTCTCTGACTTTGTAATTTGAGCTTTGTAGGGAGGCACTTTCTTCAATAGTAAATTCCACACGAGGGTCATTTCCATATGTTTTAGATGGCAGCTTAAGGCCTCAGGTTCAGCCAGTAAGCTAGTGTTGAGCACTTAACTCATTCCATGCCACAACCCTCAGAATGAAAGCATTACAGTTGCCTGGAACACATTGGGAAGGAGTTTCCTGCTGAAAATGAATAAATAACTCCCTATGTCCAGGAGATGAACAATGGTAATCTCTTGTCCATTTATGACAATGTGCCAGCCCTTTGGCAGGGCAAGCCTGAAATTGAAATGACCATAATCCCCATTCTCGAATCTCAGTCCCACAACCCAGGTGTGTTCTATGATAACTGTACCATTCAGCCATAACCTCAATGTTATCGAAGAGGTCACATCAAATTTAAATACAGGCTGGGAAGTGGCATTTCAGAAAATACCTAACACTTTTCCATCCAAAGTCCAGGTTAGCTCCCAATTCCAGGTCTTTACATTTTTAGCTGGCCACATGTGACACATACCAACTAGGTTTCCCAATATTAGTACTAGTCTGAGCCTAACGTTCAAATGAACTGCATCTTTAGAGGATGTTGTGGGTCTATTGATACTTTCTGGTTTTCTCCCTTCTCTTGATTGGTCGTGTCTGCTTTCAGGTGAGAACAGTGAATCCAAGCGGCAATCCCTGCTACTTTAACAGCTGTGAGTGTGTTCAAGATCACAGGATACGATCCTTTCCAGAAGGGTTCTAAGGTCCAGCTGGGCAGATGGTGGGATCCACACTAGATCCCCTGGTTGAAGCCTGTGAGCAGGCTCAGTCATAAGTGGCAGGGGTGGTGGAGGCATGAGACAGGTCTGGATGTCTTGGGAGACTCATTGAAGAACCTGTAGGGACATGAGGAAGGAATAGTTAGACACCTCAATAGCTTGTGGTTTTCCTTTTGCAGGAATTAGTGGGAGTGGGTGACCAAACATTATTTCAAATGGAGTTAGCTTGTCCTGGTAGGGGGAACACCTTAGCCTGGACAGGACAATAGGGAGCAACTCAGTCCACCCCTTGCCAGTTTCTGCTCGGAATTTAGTCAAGGTTTCTTTAATAATCCTGTTAACTCTTTCTACCTGTCCTGAACTTTGAGGCCAATAGGCACAATGTAGTTTCCAATGTATTCCCAGAATTTTGGCCACTTGTGACACTGTGGCCATAAAGGCTGGGCCATTGTTGGACCCAAGAAAAGAGGGGAGGCTAAATCAAGGTATAATTTCCATTAATAACTTTTTAGAAATCACCCTAGCTGTTTCTGACCTAGTAGGAAAAGCCTCTACCCATCCTGAAAAAGTATCTATAAAAACCAACAGGTCTCGATATCCAAACCTTGCTGGAATCACTTCAGTAAAGTCTAACTCCCAGTGTTGACCTGGATTAAGTCCTCTTTCTCGAACACCCGTTGGTGTCGATTTTCCTCCTCTGGGATTTAGCTGGGCACAGGCAGCACAGTGGCATGTGATATGTTCCACCTGCTCATCCAGGTGAGGTCAGAAATACCTCTCTCTGATCAATTCCTTCAACTTAGTTGATCCCAGATGCATACTTGGGTGAATTTGACAGAGAAGAGACAGCCCCAGAGTTTTGAGCAAAACAGGATGTCCATCTGGAAGGATCCACCTTGATCTTCATGGCCCCTTGCTGCTGGACCCATTTTTCCTCTTCTATGGTGTATTCAGGTTTCTCCAATAAGACTGGTTCAGGCAGGAGGGTGATAATTGAAGGGGGGCCTAATATTTCTAGTGGCCCCATGGGCTCTTGGGCAACTCCCCTTGCTGTGATGCCAGCAAATCTGCTGCCTCAAGCATCGGCTGAGTCTCCTTTTTGGTGCCCAGGGCAATGGATAATAGCAAGTCTTTCAGGTAACCAAAAAGCTGACAATAAGGCTATAATTTCTTCCTTGTTTTTAAATTCTTTTCCCTCTGAAGTAAGCAGGCCTCATTATTGGTCTAGGGCACGTGGACATGGGCAGTGGCAAAGGCATATTGACTATCAGTATAGACACTGACAGCCCATCCATTTCCCCATCTCAGTGCTTGAGTGAGTACTATCAGTTCTGCCTTTTGGGCCGAAGTCCTCTGGAGTAAAGACTGGGCCCAAATTACCCCAGAAGGGGTTACCACAGCTGCTTCTGCATACTTGACTCCATCCTGTATGTAACTGCTTCCATCAGTATACAGGGTCATGTCTGCCTTTCCCAGGGACTGGTCTCAAAGGTCTGGTCATCCATATTGCAGATGATCAATAACCTGGGCACAGTCTTGGGTGGGGTGTTCTTCAGAGTCAGGCAGAAGGGATGCTGGATTCAGCACTACAAATGGTGAGAACTTGATTCTGGGTGTATCTAGCAATAGAGCTTGATAGTGGGTAATTTGGGTGTTTGATATCCAATGCACAGAAGCTCCCTTGAGGAGCATTTCAATAGTGTGGGGAGTAGTGATCACCAATTTCTGCCCTATAGTTAGTTTATCAGTTTCTTTTAATAGCAATGCTGTAGCTGTGACAGCTTGGATACAAGCTGGCCATCCTGCAGCAACTGGGTCCAGTCTTTTGGACGAATAGGCCACGGCTCTTCTCCAGAGCCCCAAAGTTTGAGTCAGTATACCTTTTGCCATCCCATTTCATTCATCCACAAATAAATGGAAGCATTTGGCAATATCAGGCAGTCCCAACGTTGGTGTTGACATTAAAGCTGTCTTAAGCCTTTGAAAAGCTTCCTTTTCTTCTTCTTTCCAAACTAGGGATTGATTTCCTCCTAGGCTTTGATATAGCAGCTTAGCTATCTCAACAAAGTTAGGTATCCAGAGCCTGAAATACCTGACTGTCCCCCAGAATTCTCTCACTTGCCTTTTGTCTTTTGGCTCAGAAATATTTAGGATGGCTTGAATTCCTCTCTGAGACAGGGTTCTGTTGTCATCTTCCAAGCAATCCCCAAAATAAGTTACCTTGTTGGAGAACAATTGGGCCTTCTTTGCAGACACACAGTATCCCAATCACTGGAGGTTTCAAGCAGTTCCTCAGTGGTTTGTTGGCATTCCTCCTGGGTATGGGTGGCAATAAGAAGGTCATTCATGTACTGTAGGAGCATGATATTTGGGTGTTCTTGGTGATACTCAAGCAAGTCTGCACTGAGAGCGTCATCAAATAGGGTTGGAGAATTTTTAAACCCCTGTGGCAATTGAGTCCAGGTCAACTGACCACTGAATCCTGCTTCAGGATCTGTACACTCAAAAACAAATATGGATTGGCTCACAGGGGCAACAGTAAGGAGAAAAAATCCATCTTTCAAGTCTAAACCTGTATATACACGGCCTTTTTTGGACATAGCAGGCTAAGCAGAGTGTAAGGATTTGGCACAATTGGGTGAATGGTTTCCACTATTTTATTGACTTCCCTCAGGTCTTGAAAAGGGTGATAATTTCTGGTGCCAGGCTTAACAACAGGGAGCAGTGGGGTATTCTAGGGAGAGTGACAGGGAACCAAAATCCCTGTATCTCTGAGGCAGCAGATATGTTTCCTAATACCAGCCTTGGTATCCCTGGAGATTGGGTACTGTTTCACTCTCACAGGGGAAGCAGAACTTAAGAGCTGGACAATAATTGATGGCCAATGAGAAGCGAGCCTGGGAGAATTAGTCTCTGCCCACACTTCAGGAAACTTCTGCATTAATTCTATTAGGAGGGGGCTGTCTTGCTTCAGTCCCCCTGAGTTTTCGTCCAATATTCTATATTCATCTGTTAAGGAACAAGTTACCAAGATAGTAGGTGGTGGATGTGTGAACACTAGAGTGGCTTCATTTTCATTAAATGTGATAGTAGCACCTAATTGCCTCAACAAGTCTCTGTCAATAAGGGAATAAGGACAATCTGGCATAACAGGAAAAGAATGAGTCACAGTACCTTCTCCGAGGTTCACTTCTCTTTTAGTAGTCCAAGCATAGGTCCTGGTCCCCATGGCTCCCTGTGTGGTAGGTCTTTTCTTGGTGAGCGGGCCAAGAGGTTGAGTGAGCACTGAATGAGCCACACCCGTGTCTACTAGAAACTGAAGAGTTTTGCCCCCAACTTTTCCCATCACCCAAGGCTCCTTGGGGCTCATCAGTATGTAGCCCAGGCCCTTTCATTCAGCATCAGTATTTTCCAGGTTGAGGATCTGATTTTCTTTCTTCTCCCTGCATTATGGACATTCATTCTTCCAGTGCCCTTTCTCCTTACAGTATGCACACTGATCTTTCTCTAGCTTGATTCTGGACAGATTCTGCCATCTAGGGCATTCTTGTTTACTGTCTTCTCCTTCTTTGAAAGCAGCCATCATTATCCTGGCCAGCCTCTTGTCTCTTTTTTCATCCTGATCCCTATTACTGTAGGTTTTCTGGGCTATCTCTAATGACTGAGACCTGTTCATTCCCTCAAATCCTTCCAGCTTCTGTAGTTTCCTATGAATGTCTGGGGTCTACTGAGCCACAAAGGCAATGTTAATAGTCCCCTGGATTTCTGGAACATCAGAGTCTATGGGGGTGAATTCCTGTGAGGCCTCCCTGAGGAGCTCCAGAAAACAAGCAGGGGGCTCCTGAGTCCCTGGAATAACCTCAGTTAACTTTCAAAGATTGGTTGGCTTCTTGACTGCTACTCTCACTCTGATCAGTAGAACCTGGCAATAGGTGTCTAGGGCTCCCTTACCTTAGTCAGTGTTGGAGTCCCAGTCTGGTAGAGTTGAAGGCAGGGTTTGTTCGACTCTAGCGTCATTACCCACCCCTCCCCCCACTACAGTCTTGCAAGCCTTAGCCAGAACTCAGTCTCTTTCTTCAGCTATGAAAAGAGTACCTAAAAGTTGGTTGGTGGGTGAAGAAAAACAGTCTCCAGCAAGCTAATAATGGCTTGTGGTTTCTCAGAAAATGGAGGGGTTCTGAGTCTTCCAATTGTACAAATCACTGGTGGAAAAAGGAGCATAGACTATAAAAGGGACCCTGGAGCTATTAGCCTTCCCATCCCTCATAGCCATCATGGGCCTGCTTGGGGGGTGCTTCTCTGGGGGATAACACTGCCCAGGGAGAAATCTGACTTCTCTGGGGCAGGGTATAGTGCAACCCTCTCCAAGTGTGTGGAGGTGAGGGCAGATCAGGATAGATTCTCTGAGCTAGAGCATCAGGAGCAGGATCTCCCTCAGACACAGTTGGATCCTGGATCTGCCGAGAGTGGATTGTAAGTAGGTCCTCCTCCTCCTCCCCAGGGACCCAAACTGAAAGGACAGGCATCTTGCTTAGGTTCTTACTCTCTGGCACAGTGATCTAGTGACTAAAACAGAGGAACCCTGTTTAAGGGCACACACTTTAGCCAAGGAGGGGGTTGGAGGAGAAGGGAGAGCCAGCAGTCGACATAAAGGAACTGGTTGGGATGACCAGGGTCTCTGGTAACTATTCACCAGACTCTTTGGGCAGCCTTGGCATCAAAGAACCCTGAGTCCAGCCATTTCACAATAAAGGAGGGTCACTCCAGTTCACATAAGGTACGGAACTTTCCAGGTGACATCTTAACTCTGTAGTCTGCTTTGTGGAACTCCTGGAAGTAACACAGCATGCAGTTCAAAGGAATCTTGGCCATGCTTGATCCATCTCCTATGTCAGCAACAAAACTCACAAGCCCAAGAGAAAACATAAATCCACCAGGCAAAGACAAAAAGCACAAAGAGGCAAAACACCCAAACAGACAGAGAAGACCAGACAATTACAGGCTTGTGGTGGCCACCTTCACTCATACATCCAAATCGTAACCTGAGGGAACAGGAGGATGGCTCCTGCTGTCCCTAGAGACTGAGTTATGATTGCGTTCCATCTACCCTAAATCTCCCAAGATGTGTGGACTCCAAAACACCAAATTAATCCTGTCCTTAGCACACATGCAATATCCAGCAGCTTTGCTTTCAGTTTGATGAAATTTTGGCAGTCACAACCACGGGCTCCTACAGGTTCTGAAATACGGCCTGTCCCTGGTTAGTGACTCTTTAATTTGTGGCAGCTGTGGTTTGGGCTCCTGCAGGTTGGACTCACTAGCCAGTTGGACCAGTTAGGCCTGTTCCAACCAACAGCCCTGAGTCTGGTGTTCCCCAGAATCCCTGACTAGCCCCCAAAGTGTTATGGAGCCCAGGACTACTGAAAAAAGACCACCAGACTCAATTCAGATTGGGATAAAAGATTTTATTCAAGCTAGCTTGGACTGCAGTCTCCTGATTGGGTTAAAGTGCTGCAGTGGGGAGGGAGAGGAACATTGACAAGGTGGTCCCCAAATAACAGGGGGATCACCATCTACATGTCAAGGTGACCTAAAATAGCAAAACAAGAAAGTTAAAGAAGCCAGAATCAGGAGTTAGTCATGTCATAACAATTTTGTTTTCTGTATGTCTAGAAAGCAAATGGCTGGTGGCAGCATTCTCCTGGCAGGTAAGGGGAAAAGGGGTCAAGGTTTCTTAAAAACAATCCTTGAGCTAGAAATACACTATGACTAAGCTTCTAAGATGACTACTTTATCAAAAATGGAGTCAGTTTGGTCAGCACACTCATTCTGTTGCCTTTATGTATTATCTGTATTTCTGTGCTGGGGAAGAAATCTAAGGAAGGCTGCTTAAGACCACCCCTTTTCTCTGTGTATCACCCAGTTATTTTTTTCTCTCACTATGTCTTCATCTGGGGAAGAGTCTTGCCATTTCCCTGTATCTTTATCTGGAAAGCAAGACAAAACATTCTTGTTTTCTGATCCCAAAAATCCTTCTATCATTTTGTTACTTTTCTGTATGGGTACAGGATATTTTCCTCTGGAATGCACAACTATACTCTTGTCAGTTCCTTTCTAGTCTCTTCCAACTGCTGGAGATTATAGTTCATTTTGCATGGATGAAGGTTGAGTGAAGTGAATTCTTGTTCTTATTTGTGATGTTTGAGTTCTTTTTTTTTGTGCATGAATCTTCTACATTCTTCTAAGTACTAATGTTTTGAAAGTCAAAAGAAAGAAATTAATTTTTTATACTTGAGATTTTTTCTCATAAATTAACCCCCCCAAACATTTACACCCAGCTACGTATGTAAATGTAGAAGACAAGTTTAGGTGAAGGGAGAAATTGTGGAAAATATGCATAACATGGGCATATGTGCCAAAGCACATGTATGAAGGTCAGAGGATAACTTGAGAGTCACCTCTCTCCTTTCATCATGTGGATTCCAGGGATCAGATTCAGATATAAGTTTAAGAGGCAAGAGCCCTTACTTGTTGAGCCATGTTGTTGGCTCTAGAATGTTAACTTTAAAAAAATTTTTGTTATTTTATTTTATGTGTATGAGTGTATTGCCCGCTGTGGGGGGTTCGAGCCTGCAACCCCTGTGCAAGGATGACTGGGGATGAGTAAGCATGCTTTTTACCAGCCCTTGCCACCCCCAGCACCAGGAACAGTCAGACTCAATGGTGAGTCTATTCTAGCAGGGACTCATTTATTGCAGGCGTTACAGAGCTTATAAAGGCACCTGGAAATCCCTCTTCCCCCTGAGGGTATATCTTAAGGATGGTCACATGCTGATCATGCACTCCTCAGCAGTGTGGAAGTATCTTTCAGACTTTCAAAACAAGTCAGGCCACACCCCAGTAACTTTCTCTTGGACCTCTGCAAGGTGGGGCCTTTAGGTCCCCACATTTCTCCCTTTTATTTTTATTTTATAAGGCTGGACTGACTTTATTTCATGGGTTACCCATCTCAGATGGCTCCCTGAGGAGAGATGGCTATCTCCTTCCTCTAGTCTTATGCATTTTTTGCCTGTCTTAGGTTGTGTCACCTCTGACAAGCCTTGCCCGTCATTGGACCATGCACCTGGCCATGTGCATGTCCTGTCTTAGGAGTGCTTGTCATAGGACATCTTACCAGTCCTTGGCTAAATATACATCATGTTTAAGGGCAGCTGTGTCAGTAATGCCAGCCTGTGATGGTCTTAGTCTCTGCCTAACTCAGTTAGCCAAGCGTGGGCAACTGGAGGGGGTATATTCCTGGGGGAGTCCGTAATCATGAGCAGGTGGGCCGCAGCAGCTCCAAGGGTCCTCTGTCACCGAATTATCTGGTAAAGACACTTAAAGATAAGCATTATCAAGAGAAACAAAGCAAGTCATGGAAAGGGAGCGATAGTCTGTATTTTTTTTTTTTATTTAAAAAAATTTTTTTTTTACAATTAAAGTTACAGTTTTAACAATATACAAAATATTACAGTAATTCAGATTTTTTGGCATAATGATTACAGATTTGATAAATACATTTTATATCACA
Source organism: Nannospalax galili (assembly GCF_000622305.1). Classification (NCBI taxonomy): domain Eukaryota; kingdom Metazoa; phylum Chordata; class Mammalia; order Rodentia; family Spalacidae; genus Nannospalax; species Nannospalax galili. Next base: position 33,463 of record NW_008336062.1, on the reverse strand, counting down.
TAATAGCGATGAGGATTATACAAAAGCTATTAAAACAATTATGAGAATAAATTCTATTGTCACTTAAGTATCTAAAGCTATTTTCCTTTGC
>NW_008336062.1:31393-32097 GCF_000622305.1 Nannospalax galili | reverse complement strand
TCTCTGTTGAGCTTCTTCTTTCTCCTTATCCCCTAGGTTCCTCATATACCCTTCCCTCCCCCCTCCCTTAAACTAACCCAATTTTTTTTTTTCCAGTGGTTCAGCCCTTTTATGCAGTGACTCAGCTTGACTCCAAGTCTTAGTGATCCAGCAGCTCCGATTATTGAGGGAAAACCAGGATACTTTATACTGTGGGGGTGGTAGTAAAAACCTTAGCTGATAGCTACTTTGTGGGATACCCTATGTACATGTAGAGGTGGGCTCCTGCCAGGCTGCCAGACTGTCTGAAAATCACACAGGAAAGGCTGGCAGTTTCCAGAGCCGGAGGCCATGTTTCTGTGATGGCTGCTTCAAAAGATGAGTTAGGAAGATGCTGGGAAAGCACCCTGCTGAAAAGGAGTCTCTGCATTGTGTCATGCAGATAAATCTTGGGTAATGATCAGTTGGTCTCAAATAAACCTTATCTAGAGATATATTTCTTGATCTGTTATGTATAATTTGTCAGTAGATTGTAGGAATAATATGGTTCCCTCTGGTTTTTGTGACTAGCTAGGCATTGTTTCTCTCTTGTATCGTCTCACTCCTCTATCATGGTTTTCCCACTTAAGTTGCCTGCACTTCCGCCCCTTTCTTCCTTACTAATACCCTTGCTCCTATGATCCTACCTCTGTTGAACTGCTTCTTTCTCCTTATCCCCTAGGTTC
>NW_008336062.1:21356-28112 GCF_000622305.1 Nannospalax galili | reverse complement strand
CTGTGGAGAGTTCCTGTTCTGGTCCTGTCTGTTTGGTGTTCTGTATGCTTCTTGTATTTGTATGGGCATGTCTTTCTTTAAGTTCGGGAAATTTTCTTCTACATTTCTGTTGAAGATCTGGTCCATGCCATTGTCTTGGGATTCTTCTCCTTCTTGTATGCCTATGATTCGCAAGTTTGGTCTTTTTATAGTATCACTCAATTCCTGCATATTCCATTCTTGTGATTTCTTAAATTTTTCATAATCTTTGCTTGAGTGGTCCAGTTCATCCACTTTATCTTCCAATCTTGATACTCTGTTTTCCATTTTGTTCATCCTATTGGTGAGGCTTTCTCCTGTCGTTTCTAATTGGCTTATGGAGTGTTTCACTTCATTCTTTATTTCAGCCTGAGTATTCCTGAGTATAACCTGATCATTGTACTCTCTTAGGAATGACTTACAAACCCTATATAAGCTCTCTGTTTCCTCAATAAAGTAGATCTGCATCTCTGAACCTGATCTCCTGTGTCGGAATGCTGCTGCACTGACACAACCTCCTCATCACCCCTGGGGTCCATGATCGGGCGGTGGGGTTGGAGATCATGAAAGTGGCCTGAACAGATGGCCAGAGTTGGTGCTCAACATGGGGCCTTTGCGGACTTGGGTTTGATCATGGAATGCCCTCCTTTTCTCCCCTTTCTCTGTGGGTGATTGCTCTCATCATCCTTGCATTCCTGCTCTTTTGGCTTGCAGCCTTTGGTTTGGCATGTAGCTCCTATCTCTTCCGATCATCTCCTTAAATGGCTCCTGAGTCCCTCTGGGTACATCTTACAGGGTGTGTGACCTCCAGTATGGGGAGTGGTCATCCAGCTGCCGCTTGCCCCTATGTCACAGCATTGGTTTGTCTCCTCAAAAACAGGTAAATTAAGGTAACAAAAAAGGATATAGCCAAAGTGCTAGATAAAGTTTTGGCTCTTGCCTCTTGGTTTTTAGAGTCCTGCTGCTGGGATCTTGGACAATGGGCTCGTGTGTTATTCTTAGCCAAAAAAAAAAAAAAAAAAAAAAAAAGAGGTCAAGGAGGGATATCCGCAATATGGGCCATTCTACCCCATTGTAACTGCCATTCTGGCCTCTCTGCTGGGAGTTCCCCCTGATGACCCTAAACAAGATGATCTTATTTTAAAGGATATAGATAAACAAATTCAACAACAGGACACTGTGGATGGCTTGCTCCAAGTGCTCCCTATCAAAGTAAAATTAATAGAGCCTTACTCTAATAAAAAGACAATGTCTACTGTTGAGGCTTCAAAAGACAAGAGACTAGGGTCTGAGGGCTCCCTTAGTAAAAAAACAAGAAGTCACACCACCTCTACTCCACTATTAGAGGGTGTTAGCCATCTGCCTCCATCCTGTGCTGGCTGTGGGGGAGCCCCTCCCCTTTACCCCTCTCTGGGAGAGGAAGACTGAAAGCCAGCATGCAGTGATACTAAATTAACCAAATTGGTATAGAAACCAGGTGAGCTTTTCTCTGACTTTGTTGAGAGATGCCAACAAAATGTAGACAAAAAAAAAAAAAAAATCAGTCACTGGGGGGCTACTGATGCCTTGCTTAAAGATCTTGTATATGAGGGCTGCTCCACTGAGTGTCACCTGGCCATAGCGCTTGTGTGTCATAAGGATATATCTAAATGGATTTTAGCCTGTCGGGACGTGGAGAACTTCTCGGGCCCATGCTACTGCTCTCGCTAAGGCACTGGCTGCTCACCAGCCCCAGACCAGTACAAAAAAGGACAAATGCTGGATTTGTGGGGGACAGGGTCATTGGTCTTGCACCTGTCCTAACAAACTCATTAAAGAGGCTAAAAAAAGTCAATTTCCTCCTTCAAAACATCCAAGGTGCCATAAAGGGCTTTCATTGAGTGAGAGAGTGCAGATCTAAGGTGGACATAGTTGGTAACCCCATACAAAAGGGGCCTCTAAACAGCCAGTGGGGCACTTCTCAGCCCTGCCCCAAAGAGAGGAAATAGAGGCTCCCATCCCCCATGCCCAATGGACAGTGCCTATTGATCTACATAAGCCTAGAATGCAGCTTACCCTGGATGAACATAAATTTAAAGGCTTAATTGATACTGGAGCTGATGTCACAATAATTAGACAGGAAGAGGCATTGCCTTGCTGACACTACAAGCTGGGACCTCCCATACAAGGGGTTGGAGGCTTACAAAACACCCAAGAGGTCCAACGCTGTATGGTCTGGACCTATCCGGATGGCAACACTGGAGCAATCAAGCCACCTTTAGCTGCAGGACTTCCTCATAATCTGTGGGGGAGGGATATTCTTACTAGCATGGATTTTGTTCTGACCGCTGATGACAAAGCCTTTTATGATGATTGCATTGTTAATCAGCACACAGGAAATGCACCCCATCCTCACCCTCAATTCTAATGGCCGCTGCCCCATTGCCCAAACCACCCTCCATTAAATTGACACAGAATACAAAAACTCCAATATGGGTGGAGCAATGGCCTCTCCCTTCACATAAGCTAACCCACTTGATTGATTTGGTCCAAGAACAATTATCCTTGGGTCATATTGAGCCTTCTCTTAGCCCCCATAATTCTCCCATTTTTTGTTATTCAAGAAAGTTGGGGAAATGGAGACTTTTACATGACTTAAGGGCTATTAATGTTCACATGGAGCCCTTGGGAACCCTACAACCAGGATTGCCCCACCCAACTGCCATTCCTAAAAAATGTACAGTTATTATAATAGATATTAAGGATTGTTTTTTCTCTAGTCCTCTCCTTGATGATGACAAGCCCTATTTTGCCTTTTCTGTGCCCACCATGAACCATAATATCCCAGTCCAATGTTATCAATGGAAGGTCCTTCCACAAGGCATGAAAAACAGCCCTATCACTTGCCAATATTATGTGGCCCATGCATGCAGACCTTTGCTGACTGAGGTGTATATCTTACATTATATGGATGACATTCTTATTGCCCATAAGGACCCTAAGATCCTACAAGCAGCTTTTCAAAAACATAACAAATCTCCACATGCTGGGCCTCACCATTGCTACAGATAAAATTCAGTTACATGCCCCATATACCTTTCTGGGTCATTCTATCCAAGATGTCATCCACCCTATAGCCCCTGCTCTTACCTTACCCAATAAGATTACCCTCTCTGAGGCACAGACCCTCTGTGGCAATATAAATTGGATACGGGGCTTTCTACCCATGTCCACAGAAGAGCTTACACCACTCTTTGACCTCTTGTGGGGAGCTGATACAGCCTCCACCCCCTGCAAGTTCTCGCCTGAAGCTTGGTGTGCTATAACAATAATAAATACACACTTGTCTCAAGCATTCGTTAATAGGGTAAAACCTGGACAGCCTATGCAGGCCTTAGTCATTCCAACAAAAAACACCCCTATGGGAGCACTTTGGCAAGCCCAGGGACCATTGATACGGGTCCACTCTTCTTGGAGTCAATTGCATTAAATCACTCTTGTAATTGAGGCCTGGTCAATAATAGCCCTAAAGCTCGTTCAAACCTCCCACCTTCTGTATGGCCATGACCCAGAGTCACTGGTCTTCCCTCTTCCACTCCCCATGCTCCAAGCACTGTTTCTTGACAACCCTGGCTTTCAGACTCTCCTACTAACTTATCAGGGAAAATATGATAATCATTATCCCCAGCATAGACTCCTCCAAGGAATAAAGCAGCTTCCCTGGTCTTTATTTCCCCAGGCATTTCCAAAATGTAATCCCTTTCCTGAGGCTCCTCTAATCTTCACAGATTCTAAGAAACATAAATTAGGTTACACGGTCTTCCATGAGGGTCAGCTTTCTTCACAAAAAATCCTTTCCTTTCAAGGATCGGTACAATTTGGAGAGTTTTCCGCTATGTTACAAGTCTTTTAAGACTTCCCCACAACCCCATGCAATATATTTTTGGACAGTGCCTATCTTATACAAAGTATACAAAATCTGGCATTTACAGCCTTCTGACCTCACCATAGCCCCCTTTATCAATTGCTGCTTGAGCAGCACTCTGCCACTTGGTATGTTCAACACCTGCGCTCTCATACCAATCTTCCAAGGCTTCTGGCAGAAGGCAATGCTACCATTGACAGACCAGTGATGAATGCTACCCTGGATCCTGCTCTCTTACAACAAGCCAGGAACTTACACACTGGCTTCCATATTTCTCCCCAAGCTATACATAGGCTCCTACTTACTTTGCCAATTCAAAGCTGCAAACATCTGGTCTGTGAGTGCTCCTTGTGTTCCCCCCTTGTGCCCCTGGGGCCATTACAACCTACTGGAACTCTCCCCAGAGGCCTCGGTCCTAATAAGATTTGGCAAATGGATGTAACTAATTTTTCCCCCTTTGGTAAACTAAAATACATTCATCATATTATTGATACTCTGCTGCCCACTTTGCTTTGGCCTGCTCTGGCAAGACCACCTCCCACACCATAAAAACCATTAAATATGCCATGTTCCTTTTAGGAGTTCCCTGGAAATTGAAATAGATAATGGCCCCTGCTACACATCCACGACTTTTCACCACTTCTGTGCTGACTGGAATATTCAACACATCACTGACATCCCCTATAACTCTCAGGGCCAAAAAAATCATTGAGCACTCCCACCAAATGCTCATTAAACAAATACAGAAAATAGGGGGAGATTATGACAAAGGCCCTGCTACAAGGATCCAAATTTTGTTATAAAACAAGCTCTATTTGTCTTAAATTTTCTAAAATTTGACTCCAAGGGCTTCCCACCAGCAGTAAAGCATTGGGGGGCATTTGCTCATCCCACTCCTGCCCCCCATGGTGAGATGGAAGAACCCCCTCACAGGAGAATGGAAGGGCCCACACTTACTGCTAATACGAGGGTGAGGCTATGCTTGTGTCTTTCCAGATAATGTTCCAGCCCCCATCTGAATCCCAGCCCAAAACATCAGAATTGCCTGTGATGCAGCCAACTCCAGCGATATCGACCTCAGAGACGGTGACAAAACCAGAAACACAACCTACGGAGAAGGCAGCCTAATGCCGCAAGCCCTGGAACCAGACCACCTACCTCCCCTCTAATGAATCTTACAACCTCCTCCCAATGCCTTGTGGGCTTGTTCTTTTGGGCTCACTCCTTGTATCCACTTAATCACTCTCAACCATTTGGCCACCTCATGGTGCCTGCTAGCCCAGCTAACCCCAAGAGTCAACCTTTATTCAGGGGACGAGATGGACCTTAAGATTTCCCTATTGGAACATTCACACCATAAGAGGGCAGCTGCCTGGTGATTGCTGGCACCACTCTTTTGGGGATCAGTATTGCTGGCACCCTATGGTTAGGAACATCAGCACTGATCCTACAGGACAAAAATCATAATGCCCTTTGTATGGCTATTCAGACTTAAAAGGATTACAAACTGCTATAGAACATCTTGAGAGTTCCCTGTCCTCCCTTGCTGAGGTCACCTTACAAAATAGAAGGGGCATGGACCTCTTTCTTCTTAAACAAGGAGGATTATGTATTGCTCTAGGAGAACAGTGCTGTCTCTATGCTGATCATTCCGGTATCATAAAGGACTCCTTGAGCTTAGTCCACAAAAGGATCTTAGAGAGAGAACAGACCAGGGTAAAGAACCAAAACTGGTATGAGTCACTATTCCAATCTTCTCCTTGGCTCACAATACTCCTCTCTGCCTTAAATGGGCCTCTGGTCTTGCTCCTTCTGGCCTTAAATTGTGGCCCAATTCTTTAAAAAGCCTTACTTAACTTTATTAGAGACCAGCTTGCTGCGATTCAACTCATGATGGCACTACCTTGCTTCTTACCCCTTACCCTCAGTCATGCCCAGACCCAGGTTTAAAAAGAATAAAAATCATGGTCACAGCCATACAATAGGCCTAAAACAACTTGGGTTGTCCTGCTGGAAGCATTTCTGGGTACTACCTTGGCTCAGACAATGTGGATGTTGATCTTAGGGAGTCCTGAAAATATATTTCAAGGCCCTGGCTCAGATGAGACGATGCCAACAGGCTTGGCCATTCAGGTCTTGTGAGCACACTCCAAAATAGTCTGGCCATTGCCCCAAATTCCTTCATCCAATAGACCTCGTCCTTCTTCACATTGCACCAGCCTTGCCAGGGCCCCAGTTTGGACCCCCAGTTTGGACCTCAAAGTAGCCCATCTTTTAAACAAAAATGGGGAGATGTTGGAGTATGTTAGTTTGCTTTTTAGGACACAAGATGACCCCCAATTCCCAGGGAACCAAGTACCCCTCCCTCACAGGGCTGGTCACATGATTTACAGGAATACTAGTCTGGATCAGTAAAATAAAACTGGAAACCAAAACCTAAGCTGTCGGCCATGTATGACCTGCTCATTGTACTCTCTCCTGAATGACTTAAAAACCCTATATAAACTCACTATTTCTTCAATAAAGTAGATGTGTGTCTCTGAACCCGGTCTCCTGTGTCTGAATGCAGCTCTGCTGACACAGACTCCTCACCAGTCCTGGGTCTGGGATCGGACAGCAGGGCAGAGACCTTAAATGCGGCCCAAACAGATGGCCCCAAGTCTTTTCCTCCTCCAAATTCCTTTCTTCCATGCTTAGGGTCTGCTTTCTTCTGCATCATCATGATGCTTTATAACTCATTTTCCAGTTGAAATAACATAGGTAGGATAAAGAGAGTAAGAAGTCTGTTATTATCCTTTTCCAAGTTTTCCAATGCCCCGCATTCCTTACATTAT
>NW_008336062.1:19754-21031 GCF_000622305.1 Nannospalax galili | reverse complement strand
ATCCAAATAGGTTCTACCTTCTCTGCAGTCACTAATGAAGGATGAGATGCCTGACAACTCAGGTCTTGTCAGAGAGAAAAATGTTAAAGTATAACATTATTATATACCTCTTATCCCTCTTTACATGTGGTTCCTCATGGGGAGGGGAAGAAAATATGTTCTCTTTTTTCTTACCTTTTTCTTAAAAATGTACCCCTCACCTGTATATGTTTGAGATCTCAAAGGAAAGAATATCTGTATTAAAGCATGGCCTAAAATTAAACTTTATCAAAACACAAATGACCTTATCTTGATTCCCCTTCAGCCTAAACCTCTACTATGCACGCCCCACCTGCACCCTGTCCCCCTTCTACCCTTGGGCCCAGGCCTGCTCTCCCCTCTTGGATCTCTGAACTTCTCTCTTAACCCATTCCTACACACTCTATCCCAATCATTTGCTCCCAGAAGAGGTCAATCCTTCATTTTCTTGTGTTAGATTCTCCATAAGCTTTCCCCAATCCCATGTTAGTCTTTCCACTTCTTGATCTGCTTACTACAGACCCTCCTACCACCCTCAGTGAGCTTAAAGCACATACCAACTAACTTTTCATACCAGAGCAAAAAGCAACCTACCTATATCATCAATATAAACAGAAACAAATTTAAAGTAGACAAAAACAGAATAGAATTTCCAGTCAGACACATAATCAAGAAAAGATATCAATATGTTCAAATAACAACACAAAAAAATAAAGAATATGAAAAATCAAGAGAATAGTTTCACAACACAACCGGACAGTGTTATAGAATTTTACTACAGTGTGAATAACTCTGAGGCACTCTACAATGCAAATTTTTTAAAAAATTCATCAGCATAAACAAAGATGTTAAAGAAAACAGAGAAAAACAACTCAAAGAACTGATAAAGGATCGATATAAACTCAAGAATATACAAATATGTGGCTGAGTGAAATAACACAAACAATTCAGGACTTGAAAAGTGAATTAAAAGAAATAGAAATATTGACGAAAACTCAAGCTGAAATGAAGATGAAATTGAAAAATTCAATAAGTCAATAACAAACAACAGGAGTAATAATGAAAAGTGGAACAAATGAAGTGGAAAACAGAATATCTGAATGATAAAGCTGAGGGCTCCTTAAGCAAAGACTAAAAACAATTAAAAATAATACAGGAATGGAATATGCAAGAAATGTGGACAGCATGAAAAGATGCTATGTATCATAGGCATGCAGGAAGGAGAAGAATCTCAGGCCAATGGCATCGGCCAGGTCTTC
>NW_008336062.1:16735-19140 GCF_000622305.1 Nannospalax galili | reverse complement strand
TCTTTCATTTATTTATTTTTTTGGGGGGGGGCTTTGGGTACTCTAACATTTCCCCCTCTGAAGAGGTAACACTATAATCTTTTAAGGATTAGATACAAGTTCCCAAATAATTTAGAAACTTTTTGGAATTTGGAGCAGAGTAAGTTGCTAACAGTCCCAAGGACATTTTGACTTTTAGCCAAGAAACTGGCTACTTTTCTTTGGGGTCTTTTAACCCTAACTGCCTAGCCAATTCCTACCTCATATTCTTATCACACCATCCTCTGAAGAGGTTACCCAAATTGCCAATAGGGAAAAGGGACACAGACTGCTTTGGCTTCTTCCATACTGAACAGGGACTCAGGGTGAGGCAATTGGCATACTCCTTCAGTGAGTCTATCTGAAAGACTCCCAAATTGTATAACTCTTATCTCTAAGGGGAAAAGAAAGTCCTTGAATCCTGAATAGGAGATGTGAAGAAGTAAAGGTGACAGTAATTAGCAATACAAATTGTGTCCCAGGAACTTGGTTCCTCTAAGGAGCAGGGCTTACTGCAGAGAACTGACTGCAGAGAGTTAGCCATGGAGGGAGGGGCTTCTAAGAGCCATTTTGGAATGAAGGCAAACAATGGCAGGTAGGGAGAAAAAGATGATCCAGGTTTCTTACCAGCATGGACGCTAGAGGGAGCATTTACTGACCCTGGGAGAGACTGAATCCAAGATGTGTCAGGCGAAACTTATTGTGGGAGGGCATGGAAGCAATCTGGAATGGTGGATGGAGCCATGCAGAGCTGGGCTCTAGGTTTTGGGTGTTGGTTCCTTTGTAACTTCCATTTCTCCGCTCCCTATCCAAGATATAAAATTCTGACAAAATAGGTTTTAGGGTTTGCCCAATAGAGCCCTGAGAAGACACTCTGAAAAAAATGAGGACAGGTCAAACAGAGGGCAGGAAGGCAAAAATTTAATTGGACACAAGGTCTACATAGGGAACTAGAAAACAGTCAGAACAGGGCAATTTTTAATTGCCTATAAGAGAGTGCATTGGAATTTCTTGACAAGTCTTCCAAAAGCATCCCACTCTTGGGGTCTTTCCCATTTTTCTTTTTGCTTATAGTGGTTTTTTTCTGCGTTTCTCTAATTACTAAAGCTGTTGAGCATTCTTTCAGGTGCTTCTTAGCAATTTTTTTTTTTGAGAACTCTCTGTTTAGGTCTACCACCCATGTTTTTATTGGGTTACCTTTTTGTTGTCTTAAAGAAACTCATCTTATCTTTAAGTATAGGCACTACCTTGAAAGGATGGCCAATATATATATATATATTCCAAGCAAATGGCACAGAGAAGCAAGCAGAAGTTGCAATTCAAATAAAATATATGACAAAATAGACTTCAAATTCAAACTAGTCAGAAGAGATAGAAGGATCACTTAATTCAAATTAATGGAAAAAATGAACAAGAAGATATCACAATTATGAAAATATATGCATCAAACTCTGATGATTCCAACTTAATGAAAGCAGTACTGCAAGAGTATAAAATGCAGATTAACCCCAAATCTATAATCGTAGATGACTTTAATAACCCACTATCTCCAAAAGATAGGTCAAATGGACAAAAAGGTAACAAAGAATCTGAATTAAATCACATCTTACATTAAGTGGACCTAACAAACATCTACAGAGTACACTGGTACAATAGTGTTGTGAAAATTATGCCATAATAAACTATTTGTTACTCTATTTGAGGCCTATACTCCAAGAAGACTTTCTATGAATCTTACTGTCCAAAAAATTCATGATCAAGTAAGTTATGGATCCAAGGTTAGAGCCAGTTATTTTTATTTTTCTAAATGTTCATATTGTTAAATAGTATTCAAAATATATGTATATGATTATACAAATAGAACTGAACTGTCTCCATCAGAGCAATAGTCAGTCCAGTGATACATAACTAAGCAAAATGCTGTAGAGAATAGACTGAGTGCTCTGCACTGAAAAGGACATTTTGATAAACACTCCCACCTCTTGTCAAGGCTCATAAAACTTCATGGAAAAGGATATAGAAAGAATGCAAATCCTACATGGTGGAAAGGAGTCCAGCAAAATACTGTTTTTTGGACATGGCACAGCTATTGCACTCATTAATATATAATCTGTGGTTATCTGTATATGACATGCATAAGATCAAGCCAGCTAAAAGTCCAGCAGAGATTGGGGAGATGATCTCCAAACCCTACCACTTACTAAAGACCTATCGGCAGTTTATAGCTCTTAAGAGACCAAGAATTATTCATGAATGGTGTGGCCACTAGTATGTTTCCAGAGCTCTGATATATGTCTTCCCATCCATCTACGTGTTGGAATCTCTAAGAAGACTTACTGAAATATTAATGTGCATGAAGTTAGGAGGGGGAGGTGTTATGGAATATA
>NW_008336062.1:16085-16510 GCF_000622305.1 Nannospalax galili | reverse complement strand
AAAAACTAACAAAAACAAGGTAACTGTATAGTAATGCACACTAACAGCAGTGAGATTATAATATGCAGGGATATATAGGAATGGCATAGTAAATCTATGCATTTTTCTCTCCATTTTATTGTGCACCTAAAATTGTTCTTAAGAACAAATGTCATAATTGTAAATGTCCACATAAATGCTATAAATTAATATTTAAACAGTATTATACTTACTTTATAAAATTGTTGCAAACATCTATTAATAAAATTCGACATGGAAAGATTATGTAGAAACATATAAATGGTCCTAACCACAAGTATGAACCATAATGTTGTGCATAGTAAATTATCTCTATTAGTGACATAGTGGCAGTTCTATCTTGGGGGTTAACAAGAGCTGTGTAGTTGTTCTTAAGGCCTGCTCAGTAAGGAAATCCATGAATGGTT
>NW_008336062.1:14381-15030 GCF_000622305.1 Nannospalax galili | reverse complement strand
TGATGCAGGTATTCTGTAACACTATAGGCATAGTGTAACACTATAGACAATGTAGGTATTCTGGAACACTGTAAAAAGATGAAACTTTTAAATAATAGATATATAAAAAGAAATAAAATACCTGGGTCAGGCCATTCATGGTGGCACAACCCTTTACTCCTAGTACCTGGGAGACAGAGGCAGACAAATTTTTGAGTTTAAGGTCAGCCCAGTCTACATAGTGAGTTCCAGGTCAGCTGGAACTACAGGGAGATCCTGATGCAGAAAAAAAGACAAAAAATGACAAAAGATAACAACCCAGATTAAAAGTACCAAAAATATTTTTAAGAAATATGTTTCCAAATCTAAGGAAAGAAATACCTTTCAAGATGATAAGAAGGATTCAGAGCATCAAATACAAAGGACTTGAAAATAAATTTCCCCTGTCATATAATAGTCAGAACTCTAAATCTAAATAACCAAGAAAAAGATATTGAAAGGTAAAGAGAGAAAGACCAAGTAACACAGAAAGGAAGGTACATCAGAACAATAGCTGATTTTTCATTGGAGACTATGGAAAACAGAAGCACTTGTACTGATGTTATAGAAGTCCTGAGAGAAGACAGATGTTTTCCCAGACTACTATATTCAGCAAAATTTATCAGTTGTA
>NW_008336062.1:7675-8717 GCF_000622305.1 Nannospalax galili | reverse complement strand
TTAAATAGGATTATAGAAGAAAAGAAATCTTCAGAATTTCTGCATTGCAAGTACATCCACTGTAGGCTAGTCAATCTGTCTAGAGTATTTCCTTTTAAGATCAGCTATTCCTCATCTAGCGGTGATCAATAATTCTTTAAGATTGGGTTTTGGTGCCCATTTCCACAGTTTAAATCAGAAGAAATTCAAAGCAATAGCATCGAACAGATCTTAAATAGGATTATAGAAGAAAAGAAATCTTCAGAATTTCTGCATTGCAAGTACATCCACTGTAGGCTAGTCAATCTGTCTAGAGTATTTCCTTTTAAGATCAGCTATTCCTCATCTAGCGGTGATCAATAATTCTTTAAGATTGGGTTTTGGTGCCCATTTCCACAGTTTAAATCTGGGGATTTGTCTTCTTGCGTTTGCCCAGGTCTTTTGTATGCTGAAACCATTGTGTCAGAATCATAAACTACTTCAGAAACAAACAACAAAAGGTGGGGTCACTTGGGCCAGACCTTCAAAAAGTTACTGAGGCCAAGAAAGACCAAGAACATTTAATTCATGCCTCCCTGATACTGAAAATCTTGTCATCCCATGAGCTAAGAATAATTCCTACTCGAATTTGGCACATGGTATTTCTTTCAGATACAGGCATATTACTTTTCAATTTTCACTTATGCATTTCAGGAATCCTTAATGGAATTTATAAATAAGCCCAACCGTAAATGACTGTATGGTAAACCCCTCACTCATGAAGAATGGATAAGGGTAAAAATAAAAGAATTATGTGAGAGAGTCAAAGACTGAATCTTTCCAGAAAATCACCTGCTGAGGCTAGTGGGTCTTTATATCACCAGATGAAGAACTGTCTTCCAGGAAAGTCTTATCTCAGTGTACTGATAACTTATTAAACCCCTCACTGATGAAGAATGGATAAGGGTAAAAATAAAAGAATTATGTGAGAGAGTCAAAGACTCTGAATCTTTCCAGAAAATCACCTGCTGAGGCTAGTGGGTCTTTATATCACCAGATGAAGAACTGTCTTCCAGGAAAGTCT
>NW_008336062.1:0-3610 GCF_000622305.1 Nannospalax galili | reverse complement strand
TTTTCCAATAGCACTTTTTTTTTTTTGTAAATCTGGTTTCTTGTTTAACTTCTTGAAAAGTTGGAGTTACAAAATCTCAACATTTGTCATATCTTTTACAAAACAAATCTGGTTTGAGAATGATGTTATTACACATGAATTTTAGCAGAGTATTTTTTTAGGGTTGCTTTCAAATTTTCATTCTGTCCATTGTAAGTTCATTTCTGCTTGCTGGAGAATCTTAACTGAGTGAATTTAATAGACAGGCTTTAGTCTGGTAGATGTACAGGTGCATAAGAAGGGGTTATTTAAGTCTTCATAATATATTTTTTTCTATTTCCCTTTATGTGCTAGATGTGTAAACTTTACTGTGGTTTTCCAGTAGTGAGATAATTCCTGAAATTACAAGTTTATGTGCATTATTCTAGAGAGGAATCCAGAGAAATAGAGATATATCTCTCATGGATTACAAAAAGAAAAAAGCAGCATATTACTTAGAATTCTACAGATTTGGCAGGTTTCTTAATTGCTGTATAAGATTCTTGTGGTAGCACAGAAGGAAAGCGAGGTGTTCCAGACTCATCTATAAGTTTCCTACAAATGGGAAAAAATGTACATGTTCCAAGAAGCCTAGAAAACTATTTCCTTGTGGTTATCCAACATCCTGGGCTCTTACAATCTTTCTGCTCCCTCTTCCACAATGCTGTCTGAACCCTAAGTGAATGAGGCCTGATATAAGAGTCCTATCCAGGGACACACACCCTGCAGATCCTTAGTCTCTACATTTTGGTTACTTGTGGCTTTCTTTGTTAATTGCTCTCTGTTGCATGAGATGACTTAACCGGTGAGAGTAAAGAGATGCATTATTTTCCTCTCTACTCTGTTCTAGACAAAAACCCAGCATAGAACTGGATAAGGAGGCACGAAGTCCCAGTCTTAGCCAAGGAACCATTAATAGATGAGCCCTGTTGCATGAGGGACAGTTGGTCATCTTTGAGTGGTGCTAGATAGGCTCACAAGGTTCCCCAGTAGATAAACTCACAAGGACGGAATGCAAACTTGACTGGATAAACCTTAACATTTATGAAAAAATGCATGAAATAAAGTGAGGGGGGCTCTGGGGTAATGCAAATAACCGAGGAAGGGTCTAAATATGATTAAGATGTATGAAATGCTCAAAAATTTATTAAAAATATATATTGAAAAAAGTGGCCAATAAAAGGAGGTGTGAATATTTGAAGTTCCTTGACTTTTGGAGAAAAATTAATCCATTCTTCCAGGAGCATGAAAACCCTTATGCAATGGTTCACAATTATGATTACTATGGAGGGAATCAGGAAGGGTCAGAGCAGGGCGTATTACAGAATGTTTCAGTTGTCATTAGGTCGCTTCTAATCTTGTTTTTTGTAGAGAAGTTTCAGATGTTTTACTGACTTAAAAGTGTAGGTGTTGTCTATCCTCTTGTCCCTCAGTAGGATCATAGGTTTCATCTTAGTGATAAGAACTCAGCTCTTTCCAACAGTTTTCCAGTTTTGAGGCATCTCAAGACCACTTGGTAAGGTCCCTTCCATCAAAGACCCAACTGTTTTATAGGTCTTTCTTTCAAAAAAATTTTAAACAATTTTTATTGAGCTTTTATATGAATCATACAATTCTCAATCAAATTTGGATCCTTCCTCATTCATGTTCCTCGCCATCAGACTTAATGTATTTTGCCATGCATGTTAAGTCCTATCCAGTCAAGCATTTGTACCTAGATGTCCTTTGGTGCACATTCATCCACTGGAGTCTAGTCACCTTGTCTAGAGATCATAAGTAAGGCCCTTACTTTCCCTCATCCAATAGTAATCTGTCTCCAAATGTAGGCAGAATAGGCCCACCACCTACTTCTCTCCTCCACACTGGGCCCTTGTCTGATTGAGTTGGCATGGATACTGTACTTGATGTCAACATTGCCATGAGTTCACATGTACAAGCTTCCAGTGGCCTGAAAGTCTCTGCTTCCCTGTGTTCATGAACCAGCCCTGGCTCTTACAATCTTTCTGTCTGCTCTTCTTCAATGGTCCCTGAGCTGTGCGGGTGGGTGAGGTTTAATATAGGAGTCTTATCCAGGGACATGCACTCTGCACTATCTTATTCTCTAAACCTTGGCCAGTTGTGGCCTTCTGTGTGCATCACACTCTATTGTATGAGGAAGCTTTGCCAGTGAGAGTTGAGGGATGTATTAGTATCCTCAATACCCCCTGTTCTGCTATGTTCTGTGAGCCTTAGGTATAGAGGTTCCACCATAAGTGTGTGACTTTGGGCTGGGAATCTCTCAGATTACATTCTCTGTGTGTGACCAGTTGTGGAACTCTGTAATAACCTCCATCTGTTGCAAAAAGAAGCTTCTTTGATGAATGGTATATGGTATACCTGTCTGAAAATATAAGGATCCATATTAAGATACAGTAAAAAATTCATTGTCCAGAGATATGACAGAGATAGGGTTTTCCCTAGGATCTATGACCTCTCCAACCATGTGTATTTGGCTATATTTACAGTGCCATCCAGGAGTTCCCTCCTACTGGGAAGATTTTAAGTTCAGTTAGATATTTGTTGATTGCCCCCATGATAAAAAGTACCACTACCCTTTGTGAGAAGATGGAGGAGATATTGAGAATGTCTCAAATATTTCATATCTTGCCTCACTTCTCCATTTGAAACACAACTACTCTCACCAGCAAAACATAGCCTTGTCCAAATTATCCAGGGACTGGTCACTTAATTCAGGTAATCTGGCACAGGTGGAGGAGATAGCATCAGTACACAAATGTGCCAAGAAAGAAGAGGTTTCCATGGACATCAGTAAGGCAGGAACTGGGGGTCCAGAAATTTCACTCACTCATGAGTTGTCCAGAAGGATTGGCTGATAATTTGCAACCCTACTTCTTCCGAAACAGGGTATCCTTTTTAATCCAAGAATATATTTTACCTGTTGGGGTATAAGAGATTCTAATGATTGCCCAAAGATTGGTGGTTTAGAAGCTTATTCAACTAACAATGTCATAGCTACCACAGGTATGGGTATACATGTGGAGACTGAGTAAGGACAAGAAACAGAGGAATGCAGGAAGCCAGAAGTTTAAAGAAGATTCATGAGGCCTCTGGCAAATGTAACATGCTTTATTCTTCCTGGCCGCACAGGCTCATAGACAGCTGGCTTCCAAGCAAGAGCATGTATCCTTATTCCCAAGGACTTTGTTGTATAGGATATTTCTCACAGATACCTTCTTGCCAAGACTGGTAATATAACTGATTATAACACTGTTTACTTTTGGGGATTTCCAGACAGCCACTGAGAGACATTTTGTGCTGACTCATAGCTCTCCAGATGTCTAGTGTGGGCCATCTTGGCACATGCCCGAAATTCATATTAGCACATGTTTTCTGAATAGTCCCTCCTGGTCTTGATTCCCTGTGTGTGGTTGGGGGGTCTACCCTGATACCATGACATCAATTTCTTTGAGAAATTGTCCAATGTCTCAGTTCTGTCCCCAGATGTTCAGTCAAAAACCCAGAAGCTAAGCCTTGGTTTTCTGCCACAAGAAAGAAGAAGGAATTTTGAAGATTAGGCATCCCCAGCATTATA
>NW_008336061.1:0-448 GCF_000622305.1 Nannospalax galili | reverse complement strand
CTTGCTCAATGTTGTGGTGAGCCGAGTCTGACCTTCCTGAGCTCCATCCCTAAGAAGTCCCTGCTAGCACTAGATGACAGCCTGGTGGTATTTTGTGAAACAGTGGTATTTTATACAGAGGACATGCTGGGACTCACCAGCTCTCAAGCTTTGTCCAGATTGCCTTTGCAGAGTCCTCCTTCCATGAGAAAGAAAAAGGATCTGAATAGAGACAGAGCTCTGCTTGTCCTCATCAAAGAGTATTCAGTTGCTTCTGTACTACTCCCTAGGACTTGCTGGAAGCCTCAGAGTCCTGTCCTCTCTGGCTGGTTTTCATTCACTGAAAAGCACCAATGTACATTACTCAGAAAACGAGGTAAGTTAAAAATAAATCCCCAGAGCTACCACTTAAAAATGTTTAGTGCTCAAAATCAGTACACTCTATCTTCCTCATTCAGCAGATCAGAAA
>NW_008336060.1:0-509 GCF_000622305.1 Nannospalax galili | reverse complement strand
TTCCAGGTGATCTGACACCCTATTCTGACCTCTGAGGGCATTGCACAACATTGGTGCACTCACATACATGCAGGCAGTACACTCATACCCATGAAATAAAAATAATAAAATTTTAAAAAATTAACCAGGACAGTCCTCCCATGGGCTCTCTCTCCCTCTCAGGAGTTCTATCTCACTTTTCCTTAATAAATCTACATTCTCTCTGCTCAAATATTAATTGCTGGGCATGTGGTGCATACCCTTAATCTCAAAACTTAAGATGAAGAGGTAGGCAGAGTTCAGCCTGGTTGATATACAGAGTTCCAGCCCAGTCAGGAGCCAGGGCTATATAGTGACACCTTGCCTCAAAAAAGAAAAAAGACTGGGTGTGTTGGGGTGCATGCCTTTAATCCCAACACTTGGGAGGCTGAGCAGGTGGATCTCTGTGAGTTCTAGGCCAGCTGGGGCTATAGGGAGACGCTGTTTCAAAAAGACTCCAAAAAAGAAAAAATTAACTACTTATTAAGTGT
>NW_008336059.1:0-218 GCF_000622305.1 Nannospalax galili | reverse complement strand
GCAGAATAATAGTTCAGAAATTAGAGTATTTCATTGAAATAGAACTAAAAAATAGAGCAGAATTTATGTATCATTGCAGGTAGATTGAAATATTTAGTATTTTATGAAGTAGAATCATGAAAATTATTGGCGATTATGTCTTTACAAAACATAAATTTGTTGCTACAGGAACTCACAATCAGCTTGATATGAAATTTATATTGAAACAAATAGCGACT
>NW_008336058.1:0-304 GCF_000622305.1 Nannospalax galili | reverse complement strand
GCAATAGTGGCAAAAGTAAATGCAAGCAACCAAGCAATTTATGACTGGATTTAAAGTCCATTCCAAGAGATGGAACCCATGTCTGATACCATTACATTGGCCAAACATACAATGTTAGCTACATCAAGGGCCCTAGTGGTGAAAAAAGTATTATTTTGCTAAATGGACATAATATTAAACTTCCCCCTAAGTTCTTATCTTTATACCAAAATATTAGTGGATCTTTCAACCCTCATTGGAAAAACTAATCTTGTCTCTCTTCTTAATTTTTTATTTCTTTATTATTATTAATTATTATTATTAT
>NW_008336057.1:0-270 GCF_000622305.1 Nannospalax galili | reverse complement strand
GTCCATCCCCTGAATCTAGTCAGCCTATCTAGAGTTCCTTGTTTTAGGAAGGCCAGTTGTTCCTCATCAGCAGCAATCAGTTGCCAATATTCTTTTAGATAAGATTGGGGTCTGCTCTTCATTTTCCCAGTTCTATGCTGGATTACTGTCTGGGAGTCTCTTGGGCTACCCTGGCCAACAACTCAAAGGAAGTTATCTCCTGTCTGGCACTGTTTCTTATTATGTAGCATTTAGCTATACACATGGACTCTTAAAGAATTATATTGATCC
>NW_008336056.1:425837-432985 GCF_000622305.1 Nannospalax galili | reverse complement strand
ATGTGGGTGCTGGGATTCGAACCCGGGTCTTCTGCAAGAACAATGTTCTTATCCTCTGAGCCATCTCTCCAGCCCCTTGTTTTTATTATTTTAAGACAAAGTGTTATGTATCGCAGGCTGGCCTCAAGCTTCCTTTGTAGCTGAGGATGACCTTGAACTCCTAACCCTCTTGGCTCCACCTCCCAAATTCTGGGATTATAGTCATGCACCACCACCCCTAGCTTGGGTTCACTATTTCTGCCTCATTTCAGTCAGCGGTCATAGCTCTATGCTTCCTGTTGTTAAGAAAATAGCTGTTTTG
This sequence comes from Nannospalax galili, assembly GCF_000622305.1. Lineage (NCBI taxonomy): Eukaryota > Metazoa > Chordata > Mammalia > Rodentia > Spalacidae > Nannospalax > Nannospalax galili. Next base: position 432,684 of record NW_008336056.1, on the reverse strand, counting down.
TGTATCATTTTTAGTTTTATAGTTGTTTTCAGTAAAGGGCTGATTCAAGATCAATCTTTCCCCTAGTGGAAAAGGAGAAAATCCTTTAAGTTCAGCTTTTTTTTTTCCAGTCAGTTATTTAGACACTTATTCCCAATCTTTATTAAGAATTCATTGTTGACACAACATTATAATTTTAAGATATATTTGTCCTTAGCTAACTAGAAGAATTTGAAAATCTTGGAAGTACGAAAGAAAGAATAAACTCACAGCTTAGAATGTTGCTAATTAAGTTCCCTGTCAGAGGACTCTGTCTCCTATCACGACAATATCTTTTTTCAAAAGTAAAATTGATCATGTAAACAAAATTTCTGGCAGATTTTCAGAGCCCTCAGCCCCAACCAGAAGAGCTCTGTTGTGGTTTCTTCAGCTCTGCTCCCGGGCCGTGTCAGCAGCAGCCTCATGCACCCAGCAGCCCAGCCATAGTCCCAATAGAGTGTGCTTCCTCTGCTCTCTGTTGCGATAACAGAAATACAATTTATCTCCCACCATTCTGGTAGTTGTAAATCCCAGTGAAGGTGCTGGCAGATTTGGGGTCTGCTGAGGGCTCTCTTTGTAGTTCACACGTGTCTATCTTCTTGTCGTATCCTCACATAACAGAAGGGGAAGGGGAGCTCTAGTGGGTCTCTTTTATGTGGATAATTATCCCATTCATGGGGGTTCCCCACTTAAGACCCAATTACCCCCCTTCAAGTTTCAACTCTTAGCACCATTACCTGAAGGGTTAAGATTTCAACATGTGAATATTGGAGGAACATTTGTTCTGAGGGGATGGCAAGTCTAATCAGTGGGGTTTTCATGTTTTCCAAGTATTTGGAGGACAAATTGATTGACAAGAATGAAGAAATCAGGGGCTAGAGAGATGGTTCAGCAGATAAAGCCCTTGATGTGCAAACACAAAGACCACCCATGTGAAAATGAAAAGAAAGAGGATGAAGGGGTCAGAGGACATGTTGAGAAGGGAGTTGTCTTGGACATATTTCACTTTCATTTATTGCTCGGTATACAGTAGGCACTGAATAGACACTTGGTTGTTGGGTGACATGAAATTTCATATCCAGCATTTTTTTAATAGTCAACTCATTTTCAGCCCTACATTTCCCTGTGGAAGAAATCATCGCTTTATTTTGGCACTTTTGAAAGAATGGCAGACATTGTGAATGCAGGTGGAATAGCAGTGAAATGGAAAAGAATTATCACAAGTGTGCTCTCTGCGTGGGCGCTGAAAACTAAAGAAATGCTGTATTATTCTGTGTTCTGCTCTAGAGAACTTTCAATAATCTTCTTTAGTTAGATTTGACTCTATTGCTTCTTATTATTGTAGGAGTGCAAAGAATAAAAAGTTCATAAGCAATTTGTGTTCAAAAAGGCTGCAATTAAAAAGTCCTAGGCAAGTATTATAAGCTTAGAAAGAAGAGAGTTAGTGAAGAAAAAAAAATATCAGAAAGAAGATGTGGAAGTTATAACCTGCCAGATGAAAAGAAGGCAATAGAGAACCAGAAAGAAAAAAACCAGCTATGACTGTTAATTAGCAAGTGGAAAATATAGATAATCAGAGACCTCAAAGATGGCTGGATCAAGAATGCTACTTCTATTTTAACAAAGAAGTGCCAGGCAGTGACACATTTTTAGGGTAAAAGGGGGTCATTGAATAGAAAATAGCCAGTATCAGGATACTTAGGGAATAAAGAAATCAGTGAATGCCAGCTACATTGTTAAAAGCTCCGCTGAGGACAGAATACGTCATTGTACTGGTATGCCCCTTTGCGATTCCACCGCCACTATGATTCTTCCCTTCTGGCTGGTTAGACCCCTAATCATTGTGTCTCCACAAGATGCTACTTTTTTGCAGGTCACTGAGGGCTCGGCCCTGTTCTGTAGCCACAAACTGAAAAAAGTGGACAAGCACACAGACACCCCCCCCCCCATGGGTCTTTACTTTCATCTACTTCTGATTTGTCTCACAGTTTGTGGTTGTCTTGATTGAGGTCTAATGCTTACTGTAACCAGACTCCAGATGGTTCAAGAAAATAGCAACAGCTGGAGAGATTGCTCAGTGGTTAAGAGGATGCACTTCCAGATGACCTGAATTCAATTCCCTGCAACCACGTCAGGCAGCTTACAACTAACTGTAACTCCAGCTCCTGGTAGACCTGACACCTCTGGCTTCTGCCAGCACCTGCACACACACACACACACACACACACACACACACACACACACCACAAAATAAATTGGAAAAAACATGTGGATCAAGACTTGCATTCTGAACCTCATCAGATTCATTGCATACCGAAGCAAAAAACAGTTTCCAGGGCATTTAAATAGGACCCAGAGACTCAAATATTCTATGTTCATCTGGATCACTCAACATGTGGGGAACCAGGAAAAATCTTAATAATTATAACAGGAAAATAACAACCAATGGATTCTGCATTAGTCAGGGTTCTCTAGAGGAATAGAACCCAGAGAATATATTTTAAAAGAAGATATATTGCATTGGCCTACATAGCAGAATACTTCAACAACAGCTGCCTTGCACCAGAGAGACTGAGAACCCAGTAGTTCCTCAGTTCCCCAGGCTAGGTGCCTCAGCAGTCCCAATGTGGTGCTAAAGGTCTAGAGGATTCCTGGAGAACCTCTGGTCTTCAGTCTGTATTCAAAACCCAAAGAGGCTGGTTCTAACATCAGCAAAGCAGTCCTCAGTGGCAGTAGCAGGGAAGAGGGACTCACCATCAGTGAACGCCAAGACAGCAAAACGCAAAAGCTTTCCTTCTTCCGTATCTTTTTATCTTGGCCACTACCAGAACATTCCACCCACATACAGGGTGTCTTCCCAAATCAGTTAAAGTAATCAAGATAATCTCCCACAGACATATTCACAGGCCAATCTGGTGTAGACAGTAACTCATTGAGACAGTCTTCCCCAACTCCAGGATTACGTGGATGTTGAAATTTGTAAGAATAGATTTGAAGAAGTTATTGTATCATGCTCCATGTAATAAAGGAACACTCTTAAGGGAAATACAGAAATGTTCAGCAAATAAGTAACAATAATAAAAAAGGTAAATAAAATGCAATAGCTGAGATAATTTTATAGTAACTGAAATTTAAAAATTCCATAGAATGGAACAGATTTATCAGGAGCGGGTGATCCATATTTGGATGATATTGATGATGAGATGGACCCAGAGATTGAAGAAGCTTATGAAAAGTTTTGTTTGGAATCAGAGCATAAGCGAAAACAGTAAAGTTAAATTTGAGTGTCAGTTTTTAAAAACAGTTTAGGTGAATTATCAGACCAGAGGAAAGCAAGAAAATGTCAGACTTATACCAAATTAAGGACGTTATGTTACTAATGTATGCAATTTTAATTTTGTTTAACATTATCTGACAAGATAAATTTTATTCCCTATAACTTAAAAAGTGTATATATAACAGATAGTTTATTATGTATAGTTAATTCCACTATTTCGGCTGCAATAAAAATCGATTTTGAAATAAAAAAATTCCATAGAATGGCTCAATAACATAATGGAAATAACAGAGTAATTAAGGAACTTAAAAAATACAAGCAGAAATTACCTGAGACAATTTCTTGAACATCAAAATTTATGAGGTGCCATTGAGGTAATGCTTATAGAAAATTTAAAAATATTAAATGCTTATATTAGAAAAGTCTTAATATCTAATATGCTGTAAGAAAGTAGAAAAGCAAGAGTAAATTAAAGTAAGCAGAGGGGAGGAAACAGTAAATATAAGAGCAAAATGAATGAAAGGGAAAACAAACATAGATAAAGATATTGAAACTGGTGTTTTGGAAAGACTTGTACAACTGAGACTGACTCGAGGCCGGGGAGACATGAATTACCAGTATAGGAACGAAAGGATGTTAGTGCAGTCAAGGGCTACAGGCATTAAAAATATAACAAGGCAGTGCCGTAAGCAACACTATGTTGACATCTTCAATAACACAGACCAATTACCTGTAAGGCACAAACTGCCAGAGCACAAGAAGTAGATAACCTGAGTAGTTTTATATCCATCAAAGAAGAAATCATACTGAAAAGCCATCCTACAAAGGAATCTTCAAGCCCACATAGCATGAGACTTAAGGAAGATGTAGTATCAATTCTATATGTTTTCTCTACTCATTCTCTGAGGTCAGTAGAATTTGAATGTAAACCTAGAGAAGTAAAGAAGAAAGGAGAGGGAGGTAGAGAAGGATGGAGAGGAGAGAGAGATTTTCCAGTCTGGAAAGTCATTTATCAGTTTCTTATTAAACAAACACCTACCATATGGCTCAGCAATGGGGAATGAAATTTTATGTCCACATAAAACCTATAAAATGCTCAGAGTAGCATTATTTATAATCACATAGAAGTAGAAGCAATACAAACAGCCTTTCACTGGCAAATGAATGGACAGAATGCAGTTTGTCCATATAGAGCAACACAACCTAGCAATAAAAGGAATGAATTTGTGATACTTGCAGTGATGAATAAATCTCAAACACTCTATGCTAAAGGAGAGAAGCCAAGCCCCAAACACTATTCATAGTTTTGTTCTACTGTTCTACTTTGACTTCCTGTTGCTGTGGTAAAACACTCTGACCAAAAGCAACTTGGAAAGGAAAGGGTTTATTTGGCTTGTATTTCTAGGTTACAACCCATCACTGAAGGCAGTCAGGGCAGGAATGGAAGCAGATACTATCAAGCCAACGCTGCTTACTATAGCCTGATCACTGGCTCATATTCAGCTGGATTTTTATACAGCCCCGTCCCACCTGCCTAGGGAGGCCTGGGCCCTCCTGTATCAATCATCAATCAAGACATCTCTTAAAGGGCCATGGGCCAGTGTGATCTATGTAATTCCTCAAGTGAGACTCCTATGGATAGCTCTAGGCAGTATCAAGTTGACAGCTGAAGGCTACTAGGACATCTACTTACACAATGTTCCAAGGATTAGAGATAGAACATGTGGCTACCAGGAACAGCATGGACAAGTCTCTCTGGCATCAGGGGACTAAGTGATGATTGTGGAGATGACTTCATAAAACCATGCATTAAAAAAAACTCATAGTGTTGCAGACAAAGAGTTAGTTTCACTGTATTTAAAATTTAAAAGTACATTTAAGGGGCTGGAGAGATGGCTCAGCAGTTAAGAGCATAACCACTTTCTTACAGCATAATATTAGATTTTAAGACTTTTCTAATACAAGAGCACTGACTGCTCTTGCAGAGGACCTGGGTTAGATTCCCAGCATCCACATGGTGGCTACAAACCATTCATAACTCCAGTTCCAGGGGAATCCGAAGCCCTCTTCTGACCTCCACAGCATTGCATGACATGGGTGCACTCACATACTTGCAGGCAATACACTCATGCACATAAAATAAAAATAATAAATAAAATATTTTTAAAAATACATTTAAAAACTGCACCTACATGGCAGCTAACATTCATTTGTAACTCCAGTCCCAGGGTGATCCAATGCCCTCTTCTGACCTCTGTGAGCATTTCACAACACCAGTGCACTTCCATGCAGGCTATACACTCATGCACATAAAATAAAAATAATAAATAAAATATTTTTAAAAATACATTTAAAAACTATTCCTGATGAAGCTGGAGAGATGTTAAGAATACTGGCTGATCTTCAAAGAGTTAGTTTCACTGTATTTAAAATTTAAAAGTACATTTAAGGGGCTGGAGAGATGGCTCAGCAGTTAAGAGCATAACCACTTTCTTACAGCATAATATTAGATTTTAAGACTTTTCTAATACAAGAGCACTGACTGCTCTTGCAGAGGACCTGGGTTAGATTCCCAGCATCCACATGGTGGCTACAAACCATTCATACATACACCTCAGCAACCCTTCAGTTATCTTGGTAAGTAAGCTCAATAACTTCATTGGTTCCCCAGTAAAACTTTAATCAAACATTGGCTTGACACGAGACCCTTAAAAGGGAATAAGCATTGCTTAGCATCCCCAGGAAAAGAAGTCTCACAACAGCTGGAAAATTTATTTGTTAATGCTGTTATGTCTCATAATTATTTTTTAAAAAAAAGAAAATGAGAATGTAAAAAGATGTTAAAAGTATATGGGAATGGAGATATTTTCCAAAATAGAAAAAACGAGAAAGCCTAAGCAAGTGATGAAGGTCTGTGTAGGTTTGTTATGATATACACAGGATGAGACAAAAATAATATACACATAATCTTAAAATTTCTATGGTCATAGTTTAGTCAACTAGTTTAAGAAAAAAATATATATATATAATCAAGGTTTATCTGAGAATATTTGTTTTTTTACCCAAGCCTTATCTACGTAGCACATGATAATTAAAAGTATCAGACTGGTGGAACTAACCTTATTGGATGTTTAACAGCCATGGTTTGAGGCCTATACTAATGTGGTCAGAGGGACTTAAAGGACAGTTTTTGCTCCTTGCCCTCCAAGGTCGACTAAGTTCCAGGGGACTATGGAACATCTCTCAAAATGTCCTGTAAATGTGGTGAGTCACTTATCCCCTTGTTCAGGGAGGACATGGAGACCCCATGAAATGGACATGAACCAGTGTCCAGCCTACAAAGAAGAGGGTCAACTCAGAGGAAACATCTCATTCATGCTTCCAAGTGAAGGAAGACATGGTTGAGCAGGACCTTTGACTTATCTTCACGTAGATGGAACTGGCAAAAGAAAGGAGCCAGAGGCTCCTCCAAAGCCCATGTGACCCCTGAGGAACAGATCCTCAAATGACCTTAAGTGTAAAAATAAATTGATTTATTTGGGCCAACTGTAT
>NW_008336056.1:422432-425715 GCF_000622305.1 Nannospalax galili | reverse complement strand
TATTTAGACAGTTTTTTTCCCATTGATGATTTTGTTCCTAACCAGAAAGTGCTGCTCAGATGTAAGACTTCAAATCTTGGTCTCCAATACTGTAGTGTAGCTAAGGGAGACAACCAGCTATTGTTCTAAAATTCTGGATAAATTTGTTTTCTCCCCTCTATCTAGAAGCCTTTAAGAGGGAACTGACACTGATTCTAACCACTCTAATAGCTATCAAAATACCTGAAAGCAAATGCTGAATCCATCACTCTAGAGTCCAGCCTTGGAAGACAAAAGAAAAATGAGGAAGAACCCAATAGAGGGATGTTTTCGGAAGCCCTTGTCAAGAAACTCCAATGGTCTCGCATATGAACTTTTGAAAATTGCCCTGTTCTGACATTTTTCTAGTTCTTTGACTAGAACTTGTAATGCTAATTACTCTTGCCTTTACTTCTCCTTCACATTTCTTATTCAGGATTTAAGGACTTTCTTTTCCCCTTAGATAAGAGTTATATAATTTGGGAGTCTTTTAGATAGACCCACTGAAGGGGTACTCCAGTTGCCTCACCCTGCATCCCTGTTCAGCATGGAAGAAGCCAGAGCGGTCTGCATCCCAATTCTTTATTGGCAATTTGGACAACTTCTTCAGAGGATGGTGTGATAAGAATAGGAGGTAGAAATTGACTGGGCAGTTAGGGTAAAAAGGCCAGTTTCTTGGCTAAAACTCACAGTGTCCTTGGGCCTCTTAGCAACATACTCCATTCCAAAGGCCAAAAATGTCGAAAATATTTGGGAGTCCCTATCTAATCCTTTAAAGATTTTAGGGTTACCTCTTCAGAGGGGGGATGTTAGAGTAGCCAAAAGCCCCATAAAAAAATAAATCAAAGAAGGAGTATATGAAGTTATCAGAAAAAAAGTGATGGGGAGATACAGGAGGAGCTGGAGGGGAGATAATGTGCATGGATTTGATCAAAACACCTTATATGCATGTATGAAATTATCAATAAAAAAGAATACTGGCTGCTCTTGCAGAGGACCCAGCACCCACATGGTGGTTAACAATTATCTAACTCTAGTTCCAGGGATTCAATGCCCTCTTCTGGCCTCCAGGGGCATTGCAAACATGTGGTACACTTACATATATGCAGGAAAAACAGTCATATATATACATATTAAAATTAATTAAAATTTAGTCTTGAAAATTCCTTAAGGCTTCAAACCTGGACTATGCCTGCTAGGAAACCTTGCTAGAAGCAAGCAGCAGATGTTTAAAAATTGTGGGGAGTCCCTCCCACCAAAGAGACCCTAAGTTTTGTTTGTGACAGTAACTCCCTTAAGTAGCCTCTCAGCCAATTCCACACTGTGTTGTAAAGGCAGAATTCCTGTTATTTTCAGTCCTCACCTCCCAGTTCCACAGTTAGAGGAACTTCCTATTTCCCATACTAAGTGACAGTGCTAAGGACCCAAACAAGGAAAGCATTAAGAAAGGTAAGGCATCTGACAAATGGAGGTGACACAAGATAGGAGAACATGCTTTGCTCTGGTGGGCATCACATGTCACATCTCAAATCTTTCCACTGGGTGTTTAGCTATGACCTGGATAGCTCATTTTGCTAGGCATTCCTAGATTTAAGAGGTTACCATTTGAAATCCATATTTAGGAAAGCAGAGTTCAGACAGATTAGGATTTGGAACTCAGAGATTTTTGTTTTCCATTTAAAGGAGAGCTACTTGCAGCTGAGCTCATAGCTCATCCCCTTTTGGTGCTCTTGTTCTGTGTAGTGTTAGTCTATTGGTGAGCAGTCTTTCAATGTGGTTGGCTGAGGTTAATACAGCTTCTTTTGCAGAGGACAAGGACCTCCTGAATCTGCTGAACATTCCATTTTGACTTATAGCTGCTTGCTTGAGAAAGTAAAAAGTTGGTAGAGGACCATGATTTTGAATAAAATGGCAGCCAGGCATAGTGGCACATGCCTTTAATACCAGCACTTTGGAGGCAGAGGTAGGCAGATCTCTGTAAGTTTGAGACCAGCTTGGTCTACATGGTGAATTCAGGCCAGTCAGGGCTACATAGTGAGAGCCTGTCTCAACAACAACAACAACAAAACAAAATAAAAAGGCAAATAGAGAAAACTTTCTAGACTATAATACTGCATACTGACATATATATTTTAAGGAACACCTCAGAAGAAAGTGTGCTTCCACACTGACAGATGACACAATGTCCAACAGTCCACTTTGCAGCTCAGGGTAGTTTCTGCAAGCTATAACCTTGGTATCCAGTATCAGGTGAAGACATGCAAAGCAAAAGGATTTGAGAATGTTTTCCTCTGCTAAGCTGTTTTCTTGTAAGGGAATATAGTTTGCCGTGGTAAATAGCACTGCACAGGAAAGGGATGGTTGTAATAACTGAGCTCCTTGCCCACAAGATGAACTCCTTGATATTTCTTGTAAATCCAATTGCTTCCATCAGTAGGAGCATCATTCTGGCCAGCACAGAGAAGAGTCCCAGCTGCTTGTTGCAGCCCAGCCCTTCTGTTCAGGAGCCACTCTATTAGGGAGATGAAGCTAAATGTTAAAGGTTCCACTTGTTTAAGCATAGCTGTGATGTGCTTCCTTGAGGCTCTGCAGCAGTTACTTGGGTGGATTTTGTTTCACTTGGTCCAAAGTGGCTTCATGTACAGTGCCTGTAATTGCTTCACAGAAGGTGAAACTGCAAAGCTAGCAGTTGTCGGTATTATGCTTGGAGGAACAGAGACAACCCCAGGCTTATGTTGGCCAGCATAATGCACACAGATCATTTTTTTCCCAGGCTTTCTTTCCACTGGAAGAAAGGGCTTTGCTCATGTACGGAAGAGCAGCTGTTCTGGTTAGTCCTCAGAAGCACAAAGCTCACTCTGGCTTTTAAATTCACTTTTGGGCAAAACTTATTTAAAAAGCAAAAGGCAGTGTGAAAAATAACAGATATCTCCCTTTGGTAAAGAATGTCAAAGCCCAGAATATGAGGGTCAAGTAGGATCTCTGTATTAATCAAGGTTCTCTTGAGGCACAGATCTGATAGAATAAATATATATTTTAAATTAATTACGTTTATGTGTATGAATGTATTGTCTACATGTATGTATGTGCACCCATGTTGTGCAATACCCTTGGAGGTCAGAAGATGGTGTCAAATTCTGTGGAACTGGAATTACGGATGGCTGTTAGCTACCTTGTGGGTGCTGGGAACTGAAGGGGCCTTGGGTCCTCTAGAAGAGTAGTCAGTGCTCTAACCACTAGAGCCATCTCTCCAGCCCCATATATA
>NW_008336056.1:387471-422414 GCF_000622305.1 Nannospalax galili | reverse complement strand
TATAAAAAGAACTTATTAATCAGCTTACTTTAACAACAGCTGAATTGCACCTGAGAGCTGAGAACCCAGCAGTTGCTGGGTCCTTGAGACTGGGTGGTGTCTGAGCAGCTGGAGAAGTCCCACAGTGGCTGCCTCACACTGGAGAAGCTGAGAACCAGGTACTTGTTCACTCCACAGGGCTGGATGCCTTGGCATTTCCAATCTAGAACTGAAAACCTGGAAAGTTCCTGAAGAGCCACTGGTCCTTAGTAACAGAAGCCTGGAAATTCTGATTCTGATTTCAGCTACGGAATCAGCAGCAGCAGCAGCAGCAGCGACAGGATAAATTAACTCCAGGGCAGAGGGGAGGGCGAATAGACAAAAGGTGAATAACCTTCCTTCTGCCATGCCCTTTTTAAAATGTGGGTTGCTACTGGAAGATGCTGCCCACATCTGGGATGGGTCTTCATACATAAATCAAGGCAATTAAGAAAATTTCTCAAGTAAGGCCTCCAACTCAGGTGATTCTAATTTGTGGCAAGTTGACCTTAAAGCCAACCATCACAATACCTGTTAGGATTCACTGAGTGATGGGTGCAATGCAGACCATTCTTACATTCCTTTTAGGTACTCTAAGGTATTGATAAGAAATTAGCACAAAAGAAAGGACTGAACTATGTTCACAGTGTGGGGATGGAACACGTGGAATACTGCAATCCCTTACTATGCCACTTTAGTTGGATATTTGTGTAGTCAGAGCATTTGTACAATACTGAATGGCATAGGTGTTGGACCTGTATGCACTATATACCTCCCATTGTCAAGATGACCTGCAGACACGTGTGACTGTCCATGTAGACGTGCTGGATTTGCTTCCATCCTCACAGGAAGTCATTACTAACTCCTTGGTATTATAAAGCTGCTTGAATAATGAAAGACACAGGTTTTTCAGAGCTTAATGTTTCAGTTGACTAATTCTTTTTAGTTGAATTAATAGTCCAGATATTTAAATAAATGTAATTTTCCCTCTAGTAAATTATCGAATCTGAACATGTCTTTTTAAAAATGGAAGAAATGGCCTTTGCTATTACAAAAATACATCAATTGTATCTTGATAATTTTGAGCTAAAGAATTGTGTTCTTTTTTATTTTAGTTTTTTCTTTAGTAAAACTTTTAAATAGGCAGGCTGAATAAATTTAAGGCTATCTGAAGAGGGGAAATTATTAAGTAATCATGTATTTAATAGAAATTCACTTGGGGAGGCAGAGTACCACTATATATATATATATATATGTGTGTGTGTGTGTGTGTGTGTGTGTGTGTGTGTATTTTGTGTCCAAGTTTTACTTTGAAAGTTTATGGGGAATTGAAAATGATTGCCCTTTATATATGTATCCAACTGAGAGTTTTATGATTTTCAGTTTGAAAGAATAAGATAATGCTAATGAGGTAAAAAATATGGTGGCTAGGTTAATTACCTATAAAACATCTTTCATGGGCATATAAATTTAAACTTATAAAAAACAATTACAAAGAATTTAAAAACTGAATTTGTAAATAAGTCTTCAAATTTTTTGGTTTTTGGGGTAGAGTCTTGCTTGCAGACCTAATCGGCCTGCTGTCCATCATGTAGTCAGGGCTGGCCTTGAACTCATGGCCATCTTTATGCTTCAGTCTACTGTGTGCTGAGATTAAAGGTGTGTGCCACAGTGCCCGGGTATTGGTAAGACCTAAAATGTGAAAATTAAAACATCGAAGATACTAGAAAAGGAAATTAATAATCTAATGCAGGTAATTGCTTTTCCAGACATATTATTGAAACAGTTCTTTTAGGTTCTCTAATACAAGATAACCATGTATAGCTTATAAACCCTCACAGCTTCAGCAGCTGTATTTAAGATGTTATACAATACTGTAACTTTCAGGGTATCAGTCAGGGATATGAAATCACCATATATTTCAGCTGTATAAAGTGTTTTCTAATGTATCTGTATTCAAAAACTAATCAAAATATCATCTTTTTATTATTCAAAGGAAATTGCAAATACCACATGCCTCTTCTGACCTACTCAGCATATATAATGTACATTGAATTATAAAATGCTTTTAATAGCAAGACAGTCCAAACTCATGGAGCCAGGCTTTATGGTATACACTTGTAATATCAGAACTCAGGATTGAGGCAGGAGAATTTCAAGCTCAAGGGCAGCCTAGGCTACACAGTGAATTCATAGCCAATCTAAGCTACACAGACAGATCTTGTCTCAAAAAATAAAACAACATGGGGCTGGAGAGATGGCTCAGCAGTTAAGAGCACTGACTGCTCTTGCAGAGGACCTAAGTTCAATTCTCAGCACCCACATGGCGGCTACAAACCATCCTTAACTCCAGTTCCAGGGGAATCAGAAACCCTCTTCTGACCTCCGTGGCATTACAAGACATGGGTACACTCACATACATGCAGGCAATACACTCATATACATAAAATAAAAATAATAAATATTTTAAAAACAACAATGAACAAACCAAAGAATCAAATATCACATTGTTATTAGAGGAAAATAAAGTCATTGGATCTAGATAAAAAATAGCTATATGTGCAACTTAAACTCTTGGATGAACTTCAGTATTTTACAAAGCGAAGGCTCAGAAAATAAAGACCTTCTTTGGTGACTGCAGTAGTTTCTTTTCTTTTACTGACAAAAGCAAGTTAGGAGAAAAAGTTTATTTTAGCTCACAGTTCCAAGTTATAGTCCACCATTGGGAAGTTAAGCAAGAACTTGAAGTAACTGGTCACATCATATCCTGTCAAGATCAGAGAGGATGAATGCATGCATACTGGTACTCAGCCTGACTCATACAGTTTAGGGCCCAGCCCATGAAAAGGTGCTACCCACATTCAGGGTGAGTCTTCCCATCTCAACCCAATTAAAAAAGCCCCTGACAAGCATGCCCACAGGCCAGCCTAATATAGACAATCCCTCATTGAGAACCCCTTCCTAGGTGACACTAGGTTGTGTCAGTTTAATAATTAAAACTAACCATCACAACTCTACCACTTGTCAACTTGATGCACAAATCCACCACTTTATTTTGAGGGGTTTTGTTTGTTTTTTGAGACAGGGTCTCCTTGTAGCCCCAACTGGCCTAGAACGTGCTATGTAGACCAGCCTGACCTGGATCTCAGAGATCTGCCTGCCTTTGCCTCCCTGGTGCTGAAATTAAACAGTGTGTACCATCATGCCTAGTTTCAAAAACCTCATCTAAGCCATAACTTTCTATCTCTTGTCCCGCAAATCTCATATTTTCTCATAATGTAAAATGCCATTCAACTTTAAGTCTTCGTAGCCTTTAAAAAAATGCCAACACTTTAAAAGTCCAAAGTCTCTTAACTGTTAGTGCCTAAAAAAAAAAAAGTTATAGACTTCCAACATATAATAGTACAGAACAAACTTTCTGTATACTCCGTTTCAAAATGGAAGAATTGGGGCACAGCAAGCAGTGATCAGACTAAAGCCATGAAGGAAAATAGCAAGTCTCACCTCACCGTGTCTGGCATCTGGAGCTCATGATGTAGCTGACTGAGTTTCAGAGGGCTTTGGTAGACACATCTCTCCAGCTCTGCCACCTTAGCACACAGAGTCTTCCTTAGTCCAGCTGTACTCCGTACTTGAAGCTCTCCTTGGTAGCTGTCCCACAGCTGCTTGGGTTGTGGAGTCTCCACTACTGGTTAGGCTTCACCTTCACAGCTTCCTGCAGTGTTCTCTCAGGGCTGTTTTGCTGGGACTCCAACCCTGTTACACATTGCCTGGCCTTAGCTGCTTTCCATGACCCCGTCAATTCTTCATCTTATGACACTGCAGCTTCTGCTGCCAGTTAAAGCTGTAGCCTGGTCCCCTTGGACCACAGTTGTATCAGCTTCTGTGTGCTGACCTTAGGGAAACACTCTCCTAGGCAGCTGTTTTTGAGGAACAGAGAACACCTTCAGATTAGGCTTTGTCCTTTAAGTGAATTCAGATCTCTGTAAGATGGAGCCTCCGAAGGGCAGGGTTTTACCTTCAGTACATCCTTCTCGTTCAGTGAGCAGCAGGAGGTTTCACTTCCACAGTGCTAATCTCTTAAATCTCAGTCATTCTGAAATTTTGCTGCCAAACAAATTAGTCTATAATCTCTCAATCTAATTTAACTCTGATTCTCAGGACATCAGCATAATATGGCCATATTCTTGGCTAAAATATCATATGAATGACCCCAGACAAGTTTCTGATAGAGTCCTTGTTCTCCTCTAAAGCCTCCACATTTCTCTCAGTATTCTGTCTTCTAAGCTCCTGCTAGAACAGCCCATTAAGCTCTGCTTCCAGAAGTCAATGGCTTTTCTAGACCAAATTACAAAACACTTTCACATTCCTCCCACAAAACTATTTCAGAAGCTTAAAAGCCACACGAGGGGCTGGAGAGATGGCTCAGCGGTTAAGAACACTGGCTGTTCTTGCAGGAGACCTGGGTTCGAATCCCAGCACCCATATGGCAGCTAACAACTGTCCATAACTCCAGTTCCAGGGGATCCGACAGCCTCTTCTGTCCTCTGTGGGCATTGCATGACACGGGTGCACTTGCATACATGCAGGCAATACACTCATACACATAAAATAAAAATAATAAATAAAATATTTTTTAAAAAAAGAAATGAGAAAGGGGTGCTGGGGGCAGGGCCTAAAATAAAGCCACACGAGGTTTATCACAGCAATGGCCTCACTCAGTACCAATTTGTGTCTTAGTTTCCTTTCTGTTGCTGTGATACAATGCCCTGACAAAGGCAACTTGGAGAGTTTATTTTAGCTCACAATTCCAGGTTGCAGTCCACCACTGTGGGAAGTCGAGGTGGCAGGAACCTGAAGCAACTAGTTACATCACGTCCAGAGTCAAGAGCACAGAGAGATGAAGGCATACTTGCTAGTGCTCAGCTCACTTTTCTGACTCTTACACAGCTTAGGGCTGAGCCCACCACATGGTGCTACCACGTTCAGGGTGGATCTTTTCATCTCATTTAACCCAATTAAGGAAACCCTTCACAGGCATACCCACAGGTCAATCTAATCTAGTCAGTTCCTTTTGCGATTCCTTTTCTAGGTGACTCTAGAGTGTGTCAAGATGACAATTAAAATTAATCATCACAGTGACATAGTTTGTGATGATGGCAGAAAGCAAATGCTCTGCTTCCAAACTTTCTCTAGCAGGAAGCCTTCTGGGATCAATCGATCTTTCTTTGCTATAAGAGTTTTCTCCAAAGCCCATCTCTGATATGACTCTAGAGAGTCCCCTTGTCTCCTTACCTCTCTCCTTCTCCCTTTCCCTCCCCTTCTCTCTATGTTAAGTATGGCTAACTTCTAACAGGAGAAATAGAAAAGGGGCTTCTACCTGAAAATATGGAAGGCCTTTGATGATCTAAATGCTGCCTGTGTATTCTAGAAATTCTGCCAATTTATCAACCCAGTCGATTGAGAGGCTACTCTAGGATACCTATATTTACTTCTAATAATTTGTGTCAGAGAAGATAGACTTCATACTCTTTTTTTAAAAAAAAAGAATTTGGGGGCTGGAGAGATAGCTCAGTGGTTAAAAGCTGGATGCTTTTGCAGAGGATCAGGGTTCGAATCCCAGAACCCCCATGGCAGCTAACAACACCCTCTTCTGACCTCTGCAGGCATTGCATGATACAGGTGCACTGACATACATGCAGGAAATACACTCATATACATAAAATAAAAAGATTGTGAGTCAGATTTTCGAGGAGTCGGTATGGCCATCTACCTGTGGTTGCTCCCAGGGCTTCAGAGGCGATGGCGCCGGTGTGTGGTGGACTCCATCACTCCCGGGGTCGCTACTACTTTGCACAATTGAGAATAGCAAAGAGAAGCAAGATGTCTGTAGATCCTATGAGGCCCAATTCTTGGGCTTCGCACCACAAACTTGCTTACTGAGGCTCTACATTGCATTTCAAGACTACCTGTTTGAAGTGATGCAGGCTGTTGAACAGGCTATTCTAAAGAAGCTGGAGGACATTTCAGACTGTGAGATTACCCCGTCTAGATTCTTAAATGTACAGAGAGGTTTCTTGGATTCATGAACGAACATTTTGATAAGCTTTTGGCAAAGTGGAGCAGCTCTTTCTGCAGTTAATTTTGGGTCAGGCGATCCATCCTTTTAGTGAAGAAGAATCTGCTTCTCAAAAAGGAGATTGAAGAGTTACAGGAGAAGTATAAGACTGAAGTGTGTACTAAGCACGCTCTTCTTGCAGAATTAGAAGAGCAAAAAATTGTTCAAGCCAAACTCAAAGAGACCTTGACTTTGGTGAGCTTGAAAATGCTGGCAGAGATCATGGAACTAGTGATTTTACGGAGAGGTTGGTGTCCCTGCTCCAGAACTCCAGAAAATTCCAGAGCATTAGAGACAATGTGGGAAAGGAAAGCAAAAGACTAGAAACATCTTAATTTCTCAGTAATAGAAAGAAAGAATATTTTTAAAAAGTAGGCTTTTGTTTCCTCTTATATTTTCCAACTTTTTAAGGTCCACTTTTCTGAAGTATTTACATACTACCTTGACATAGTCTTGGAAGCGTCTGTTTATTACAGACCTCCAATAAGTGGAAAGGGTTCTTCATTCAGCAGCAGGTTATTTGGGGCTAAACAAGTGAAGCTATAAGTCAAAGATGCTTGTAAGTGTATACCTTGGTCATGAGCCTCTGTGATCTCCGTCCTTTTGAATGAGACCAACTTTCATAAATACATTTTCATCAAGACATACAAGGAAGGCCAGGTTTTAATTCACATTTTCTTTATTCCTTAGAAAACTGACCTGGAACATAGCTGCACAGGTAGATCAACTCCCAGCCACAGGCTGTAGCTTGCTGTCTTTTGTCCCTAGCCCCAGCTCTGCCACACACCCCAGTCGTTCTATCCAAGCGCCAGACCCACGCTGTAAGTAGCTATTCCTTGCCCTCTTCTCAGGATCAAGGTGCAAATGTATTGCAGTTTGGTCCATTATTGAGAGCACAGACCCCTGGGGTCATCCTCATGTCCTATAGATATAGATACTTCACCTGGTGGCCAGGGATACTGCCTGATGTTGGACATAGCAGGGGACTTTTATAGATCTTTTTGCCTGGTCCAGCATACTTTCACAGAGTACTCTTCTGTTCTAAGAAAATTACTTCTTTAGATGGTAGGGGGATAGTAGGGGATGGTAGGATGGCAGGGATGGTGGGGATGGTGGAGTAACACTTTGCACTCATTCGTTCATTCAATTCCTGGTTCTCTGAGTGTGTTCTGTGAGTTGTTGATGTAACTACAAAGAAGACAAATACATTCCTTTCCAATGTACCTTTTGATTGTTTGTTTATGAGACAGATAGCCTTATGTAGCTTTGGCTGACCTGGAACTTGCTATGTAGACCAGGATAACCTTGAACTCAAAGTGATCCACCTACTTTCTCCTGAGTGCTTGGGATTAAAGGTGTGTACTACCATGCCCAGCCCCTATGTAGCTTTCTATGCAAATCAGACATTAAATATACCAATACTTTGATTACAATTTTTACAATTTCTTTTTAAAAAATTAAAAAAACATTTTTTAAAATTTTTTATTTTATGTGCAGGAGTGTATTTCCTGTGTGTGTGTGTGAGTGCACCCATGTCATGCAATGCCCTGGGAAGTCAGAAGAAGGTATCGGATCCCCTGGAACTGGAGGCTCAGATAGTTGTTAGGTGCCATGTGGGTGCTGGGAATTGAACCCAGGTCCTTTGCAAGACAGCCAATGCTCTTAAATACTGAGCCATCTCTCCAGCCTGATAACAATTTATTTTTTAAAGCACAGTGAAGAGGAATAGATGTAATCAAGATAGTATTCAATAGGGGGTCCTGACTTGGTTTATGGGGCAATTAGGGAAGGCATTCTTGAGGAAGTGGTATTCAAGCTAAGCCATGGATGCTAAGAGATGTTTAAGAGAGCTTGGGTAGTGGGAAATTTTCACATAGGAGGAGCAGCATGAGCAAAGGCTCTTGGGATAAATTATGGCAGAACTTGGAGCTGGTCTCCCAGATAACCATGTGTAAGTCCACAGCAGTGGCAGATAAGCCAACTTACCCTGTCCCAAAATCTCATTTCTCACTTTCTCTGTTAGTTAGCTTTCCAGTATTGTGACAAGATGCTTGAGATAACCAACTTAAAAGGAAGAAAAGACTTGTTTTGGCTCATGGTTTTAGCTTCAGACACTTTGATCTGTGGTCATTTTTGGACCTATTACCACAGGCCTGTATATCTTGAAGGGAAGGCAGAGTAGATAGAGGAAGTTACTCCCCACATGATGGCTGAGAAGCAAAGAGATATAGAAAAGGGTTGCAGAACCAATGTCCTCTTCAAAGGCATATTCCCAGTGACCTAACTTCCTCCTACTAGGCCCTGCCTAAAGACGCTGTCCCCTCTCAATAGGGCCCTAGACTGAGGACAAAGGGTTCAACATATGGGTCTTAGAGGGGCATCTAAGATCCAAGCTATGCCACTCCGGCCATCTGTAGTTCCATCTAAAACAGTCCCGCCCTCCTCCTGTGGCTGTGCCTTCTGTACCAGCTTTATTTACTCCATTTGTATCTCCATAAAACAAAAGGGTGATATAACATTCTTGAGCCACATTTTGAACTTCTCTCTTTAGACTCAAAATGTCAGTAGTGCTTAAGTTGAGAACTTCGCATTTAAAGAATGGAAAATCCTAAAAATGTATCAAATTCCCAGGCTCTCCTAGCTTTGGAGTTTCTCTGTCCCCTTCTTTGTCCCTATCAACAGCAACCCTACACTCCTCTGCTGAATTACTCTTTTGTATTCGGTGTTGCTTACACACAAGAGGGGGTCTCCCTGACTCCCTTATCAGTTACCCACTGTGCTTTCTCTGGATGCTTTTAGTTTTTTAAAAAGGACTGTGTGAATAATGAAAGCTTACCTTGGGAATACGAGCCTTTCATCTTCCAGGCCGTTGCCTGTCTCCTGGAGGATTCTCTACGTTCCTTCTTCCTCTTTAGCATAATTCTAAGACTGTGTAGGAGTCCTTAATCAAACCCCCTTTGTAATGTTAGTAGACTGTAGCCTTAGGAAACTAGGCCATATTTAAGATTGATGCGACCCTGTTAGGTTCAATTTATAGTCTTTTCTGCTTCTGGGAAACCTGCATTTTATCATGGAGGGTATACTTCATCCATCATTTCGGTTGCATATTTTTGTGGAATTTCTTTTCAAGATGGTAGATTATTGTACAATCTAGAGCAGAAGGTAAGACAGCAAAGTTCACCCTTGATAAAAACAAAAAGGAAATGGCAGGCATGGTGTATCCAGGATAAAATAAGAGGTCAAGTCAGAGCATTGAGTTCTTTGATTCACTGGGCGAACTCAGAATTCTTTATTAAATGACCTCTAAGATTTGAGATTTCTGAGCTATGAGGGATGATATGTCACCACTCCAAACAAGAAAACTAGCCTGGGCCATAAAGGATTATATAGCAGTGAGGCCAGAAGGTCAAAACTGGAAGCTTAACTTTTATGTTCCATAAAACGAAATGTTACTGCTAGAATTCTGAGTTCAGATCTCACAGTGATTTAGAATTTCCCCAAGAGATCCCGCTCACACCATGATTGCATTTGTTTCTCCTCACATCAACCCTGTGTGGTATGAAGGTCAACCCTTATTATCCTCACTGGGCCAAAGAAGAATGAGGAGCCATCGAGGTTATGTGAATTATGTAAGATAAACAAAGCTAAGAGCTCCCTTAACTCGCTAAGAGAGTCAAGACTTTTGAATACAACCATATGTTTTTGACTTCCCTAGAACAATTATACTTTAAGCAATTCGTTCTTTCGTCCCTAGTATATATTTTTTAAATTTTATTTATTTTTTATTTTATGTGTATGAGTGTGTTGTCTACATGTATGCAAATGCATCTGTGCTGTGCAATGCCCAAGGAGATCAGATGAGGGTGTCAGATTCCCCTGGAATTGGAGTTATGGATAGTTGTTAGCCGTCATGTGGGTGCTGTGAATTGAACCTGGGTCTTTTGCAAAAGCAGCCAGTGCTCTTAACTGCTGCTGAGCCATCTTTCCAGCCCCCCCCCTCCCCCAGTATGTTTCTTTGGCCGCTGAGTACTAAATTTCTATTCAGGATATGCAGTTGTTGAACCACTGAGCTGTAGTGATGAAGTAGGAATTTCTTCAGTTTTTTCATTTAGTATTGTTGATTAGTTTTCATGTTATGTGTGAAACTTTTTTTTACTAGAAGCTGCAGAGGAAGGGGAACAATGACACAGATAATGTAAAATGGGGTCTTTGCCTCAAGTTGATTATGTTGACAGACTTCAGATCTTCGAGGGATTGGTTCCAGGACCTCCATGACTCCATAACAAAATCTGAGGATGCTCAAGTCACTTACATAAAATGGCACAGTATTTGCATAACCTGTACATGGACCTTAGCTCATACAGTGGAAATGCTATATAAATAGTGTTGTATTGTTTGCACAGTGGTGATGTGGTTGAAGAGTAGGGACACACAAACACACACACACACAC
This sequence comes from Nannospalax galili, assembly GCF_000622305.1. NCBI lineage: Eukaryota > Metazoa > Chordata > Mammalia > Rodentia > Spalacidae > Nannospalax > Nannospalax galili. The sequence continues at coordinate 411,827 of NW_008336056.1, read as the reverse complement.
ATACTCAGAGAGAGAGAGAGAGAGAGAGAGAGAGAGATTAAGCATATGAAACAAACCAATACACAGAAAAAGATTGGAACCTTCAACCACCCCCTCCCTGCCTCTAGGGCTACATGTAAGAGACAGAGCAGGTACCAGAAAAGCCTGTGATATCCAGCAGTATGGACATGACCCATAAAAGGTCACTACTCTCCTTTCCCAGCACCATGAGCCTTTGACTTTTCTCCAACTCTGACCAACTTCTACTATTGGAAGTGCCTTTCTCTCTTAATAAATTGTCTCTTCTGTTACTATTCATGTTTCTGTGTCCAAATCTTTGTTCAGGGATACAAGAACCTGGAAGTCCCAAAAGATGCCCTTTAAACTCCATTCACCTGTAACAATGACAAAAGAAGTCTACACATGTTCGGTACTGATGCTTTTTTTCAGAGTATTTTTAGCCTGTAGTGGGTTGAATCCATGAAAGAAGAATCTACAGATACCGAAGGTTAAGTGTTATCTTGTAGAAGACATAAACGTGTTCTAGTTTGCATTCATATTGCTGTGATAAAAACACTGACCAAAACCAACTTGGAGAGGAAAGGGTTTATATGGCTTATATCTCCTGAGTCACAGTTTGTCACTGAGGGAGGCCAAGGTAAGAACTCAGGGCAGGAACCTGGAGTACAGACCATGGTGGATAGCTGCTTGCTGGCTTGGTCCTCTGACCCATGCTCAACCTGCCTTCTTATACAATACAGGGCCACTTACCCAAGGGTGACAGTGCCCACAGTGGGCTGGGTCCTCCCACATCACTTAACAATCAAGAAAATGCCCCACAGACATGGCCATGAGCCTGTCCAATGGGGGCAATTTCCCAATTGAGACTCCCTCAATCCAGGTGTGTCAAGTTGACAACTAAAGCTGTCCAGCACAACGTGTAAACCATTAGCAGTCATATAAAACAGAAGCCACAGTGGTGAACCACTCATTCTGCCTGCGAGATTATAGAGAAGGCTTTGTGAAGGAGGTAGCTTTATATAAACTTGACCTTGAAGGAGTAGGATTCTGAAAATCCAAAAAGTCTATCACAGAGAAGGAAGAAATTCTCATTTCATAATATTTCTGGTGAAGTTTTCTCTGAAGTTGTTAAGTATAACATCGATTTAAGTCTTCTTGATTCATTATTAGGCAGCATGTTACCTTGTAATTCCCCTAACTTATTAACACATGCAAAGCACCTTGTCATTTTCCTCCCAGCAACAACATGCCCTCTAGTCAAGGACACAGACTGCATGGAACTTTACAGGACAAAGTCATCTCATTTCTCATTGCAGTGTTCAAGATTGATGTAATCTCCATTTTTTCTCTAGCCTTTTCCTTATATACCTGATATGACATATTTTTTCTCTTTGTATAAGGCACTGTGAATATTTAACTATTTAATATTCATGGGTATGTGAGTTTATTATTCTTGCTTAATAGTTAGGGAAACTTAAATTCATGAATCCACAACAAGCTCAGAATCATATAGATAGGACTGAGAAGCCATCTCCTGATTCTATAACTTGGCTATTGTGAATGGTACCAGAGTAAACAAGGATGCTTCGGTACCTCTGTGGTATGCTGCTTTAGGTTCTTTGGAAGTATTTACATAGGTGTGCTACAGCTGGACTGTATGGTAGACTTAATTTTAGTCTTTTAAGAAACATCTATACCATAGCTATCCATTAATAGGTGAATGGATGTGGGGTTTTATTCAGCCATAAAGAAGTACAAAATCTGGACTGGAGAGATGGCTCAGTGGTTAAGAGCACTGGCTGCTCTTGCAGAAGAGCACCTACATGGTAGCTAACAACTGTCTATAACTCCAGTTCCAGGGGATCCAGTGCCCTCTTCTGACCTCCTTGGGCACTGCATGATACAGGTGCACCTATCTACACATAGGCACAATGCTCATATACATAAAATAGTAATAAATCAAAATCATATAATTTTCAGGAAGTAGAGATCATTGTATTAAATGAAATAAACTAGATCTAGACAAATATTTTTCTCTCATATGTTGAACATAGTGTGTATGTGTATAAAATGAAAGAAAAGCATTTGGGAAGAAGAAGGGGATTAATTGGAGGCAGGAGGAAGAAAAGACTACAGAAGAGGTAATGGGGGTGAATATGGTCCAAGCACATGACATATTTGACTAAAAACATCATTATGAAACCTGTCACTTTGTATAATGAGTATGCACTAACAACAACAGCAGTAGTAATAAACTGTCCACCAAACTCTGCCTCTGTCTAATTCTGTTCTAAGGAATACACACCGGAGCAGAGACTGGTCATTATTCCCCAGAGCCCAGTCTCCTTTTCTTCCTTCTGATAATAGAACAGATGCCTAGAATTTCAGCAGAGAACAGGGCATTGGCTTGCAAGTCTAAGCTTGCCTGCTTTGAAACTAGATGTGACCTTGAGCAACCTCAAGCAACTCCCACTCCACCCCAGCCTACCAGAGCATCACATCCTTAGTGTGAGAATGTGCTATTTTCTTCTGGAAGCCTGGAGCACAGCACTGTTGCCTTTGTCTTCTTGAAACGATGGAGCAACAAGGGGGAAACAATCCTGACTTCCTGTCTGGTTTGGTGGAGTGGATTTTGGACCACTTCCCTACATTGGGCAATTAGTGAGAAACTTCTCTCTTATTTTAGCCACTCTGATTTCTTCTTTGAACTTCCTTGTTAGGTACCAACAGAGAATTACAAAGTTCAATCTCCCTGTCACTTTGGCAGATGCTCAAATAGTTCAAATGCACTTTAATAATTGCTCAAGAGAACCAAAAAGACAAGGTACCCCAACTTTCTGTCAGGTGAATTGAAAATATGCAAATTAGTTCAAAAAGATTCCAAACAGCTCAAAAGAGCCTTCAGACTGATGAGAAAAAAGGCCCAAGATGTACCTACGAGGGAGAAGCTACCAAGTGTATTTGTTACTTCTCTGTTGCTGAGATAAAACACCACAACCAAGGCAACCTGTAGAAGGAAGAGTTTATTTGGCTTATGCTTACAAAGGGATAAGAGTCCATCATGGTGGGGAGGCATGGCAGGAGGTTGCTGGGGCAGAAAGCTGAGCACTCATACCTTTAAGCAAAGACAGGAATGAGAGAGAGAGAGAGAGAGAGAGAGAGAGAGAGAGAGAGAGAGAAAGAGACAAAGACAGAGAAACAGAGAGACACAGAGAGAAACAGAGAGACAGGGAGAGACAGAGAAAGACAGAGACAGAGACAGAGACAAAGAGACAGAGAGAGACAGAGAGACAGAGGGAGACAGAGAGAGACAGAGACAGAGAGAGACACAGAAAGACAGAGACAGAGAGATACAGAGAGAGACAGAGAGACAGAGACAGATACAGAGAGAGACAGAGAGACAGAGAGACAGGGAGAGACAGAGAGAGACAGAGAGACAGAGAGAGACAAAGAGAGAGACAGAGAGATACAGAGAGATACAGAGAGACACAGAGAGAGACAGAGAGACAGAGAGAGAGACAGAGAGACAGAGAGAGACAGAGACAGAGAGACACAGAGAGAGACAGAGACAGAGAGATACAGAGAGACAGAGAGAGACAGAAAGACAGAGAGAGACAGAGACAGAGAGACAGAGAGAGACAGAGAGAGACAGAGAGAGACAGAGAGAGAGGCTAGAAATTGGCCATGCCTATTAACCTGCTCCCTGTGACATGCTTCCTCCAACAAGGCCACCTAAACCTGCACAGACAGTGCTACTACCTTGGCCAAGTAGTCAAATACTTGGAGCCTACGGGGGCATTCTTACTTAAACCACGACATCAAGGCTCAGACATCAGGGCCCACAGAGTCGAAATACTCATTTCCCTCCCTCACCGAATAGTAGTAGAAAGCAGACATTGATGGCAAAGTGGAAACATAAGAAAAAGTCTCTGGAACAAAAGTGATTCCAGTAGCTGTGTAGGACTACTCAATCTTTCCTCAGCATTCAGGACCAACTTGTTCTAAGTGACTGATGTCAGAAAGGCACTTTTCTCCTGGCTCACTTGATAAAACTGTAACCAGAGTGTTTAGGACAGAAGTCTGGGCTCCAGCAGGCTCAAAAGTGGGCTCAGCCACGTGTCCCCAGTACATCACTTACAGCAATGAATAATGGTGAAAACCAGGGAGAGGATATTTACTTCAGGTGACCACATTGAGAAGAGGAACAAATAAAGGGGTCTAATGATCCCAAGTTCATCTTTGGGGTACTGACAAGAGGTTTAGGTTTAGACAGAGGAAGATCTGGCATGAGGGAGCGAGAGGCATGCATAGTGCAGTGTTCCTGATCAAGGTGCACTTTGTTTGGTCTCAGTTTCAGTTCTGAAATGTGGTTCAGAGAAGTCTATCAGCTGTCATTGCTTGGGCCATAACCTTGTTCCTCCAAGATGATCATTTCTCTCCAGGGTGCAGCCTCATCCTTATGGTAATTGCTTTCATGGGAGGTGCTTTGACTTGGGAGAGTTTATCTTTTTTTAGAGATTTATTTCATTTTTAAAGTTGTGTGTGTGTGTGTGTGTGTGTGTGTGTGTGTGTGTGTGTGTATGTGTGTACACTCAACTCAGGTCCTCTGTAAAAGCAGTATGTACTCTGAACCCGAGACATCTTTTCAGTCTCTCCTATGAAGTTTTGCTATTCCTAGAATCCAAGGTGACTGTGGAAGAAACGTTAAGGACTTGTCTCTGTACCTTCAGCCAAAGGAGAGGAGACAGACACAGAGTAGAGCAGAGAGCTCCAGCTTCTGGGGAGTCAATGCTGTCTCACAAAAGCAACATTTTTTAAATATGTGGAAATAGAATGTGAATTTACTGTTTTATTGCCTGTTCCAGAAGCAAGCCTTTGAGATAATCTCCATTGCTGTAGGGTCTTTCACTGTGAGCTCTGTCAGTATCCTTAGATTTACTATGCTATGCTTTCCTATGCTAAAAGTAGCTTTTTAAAAAATATTTTATGTGTATGAGTGTATTACCTGCATGTATGTAAATGCACCCATATCATGCAATGCCCATGGAGGTCAACTGGAACTGGAGTTATGGATGGTTGTTAGCTGTCTTTGGGTGCTGGAAATTGAAATTGGGTCCTCCGCAAGAGTAGGCAGTGCTCTTAACCACTGAGCCATCTCTTCAGCCCCCAAAGTAACTTTAATGTCTGTTTCACCTCTGGCTCTCACTGGCTAGCTACTAAATTTCCCATCACTCCACAGCAATGTTCTCTCCTGGCAGACTTGCCAAATTTGTAATGGGAAATTTTACGATAGAAGTCTGGGCTCCAGGATACTGAGAAGTCAGGAAGAATGGACCATCATACATGTTATCTTTAGTCAATGGACGTGTAGCTATGAGAGCTAATGCTTGAAAACTTTCGGGCTGCAGATTCCTTTGATCAACTGATGAAATCTACAGAAAAATGCGTGTCATGCTTGCATTATAGTTTTGCACATTATTTGAAGGATATCCATTACATTCCAGGAAGCTCTTCCACAAATCCGTGGATTAATCGTTAGGGCGTCTGTGACAGGCTGGTACATTTACATAAAAATATAGCCCATCAACTTTGCCATATGTCAAATTAGAAGTCTAAGGACAGAGTTATAATTTGCTGACCTGGTACAGTCTTGTGAGTAGGTATTTTATGAGTTGTATAGAGAACCAAGTATCATAGGCTTGATTTTTCCATTCAGTTCAAATAGTTCCAGTCAAAATATTTTATTTTTAGTAAAATCTTGAAAATGAGGTGAGGGATGGAGGGGAGAAGCAGCAGAGATTCAATGTCAAGGCAATTCTCAATTCTATCCATATGTAAATAATTTAACAGCTTGTGAATGATTTAGCAGCTGGTCACTGGTCCCAGAATAAATGTTTTTAAAGACAAGAAGTCTGTCTCTTTTCATTAAGATTCAGTCTCAAGTTGATATAAGACATTGACCTCTTTAATTTTGCTTTAAAAATCCTTGATTTGATTCAATATAAAATTTATACTCACCATTCTTTTCTTTGTTCCATGACAAAGTCAGTCAACATCTCTCTAATATCCTCTTTCTCTTTGCTCAGTGGAGACCTCCAGGATGCTGGGAAACACAAATTGAAAGAAAAGGAAAAAAGTCATTCTCCAGTCTTGTAGTCGGGTGTGGCTCTGATCAATGGGATATCTGGTCAATGTGATAGAGCTGATTTGTATAACAATTACATTATAATAAACACTGTATTTCCCATTTTATACATAGTTTTACTTCCCACAAGTTACAGTCAATTGTGGTCTGAATATTACATATAGAAGATTCTCAAAATAAAGAATCTGTTCCATCCTGTCCTGGATGTGAACCACACCCTTTAGTGTTTCACATCCACTCTGTACACAGCACTCACCTGCTAGCACTTAGGACACTTAGCAGCTGTCCCAGTTATTAGAGTCACTGTTGCAGCATTGCACTGTGTCTAACTAATTCTTTTATTTAATGATGGCCCATTTTATGCTTCTATTTATATTTGTTCTAGTTTGTTATTGTTGTTACTCTTTTACTGTGCCTAATTTCTAAGATAAATTTTGTCATAAGCAAACGTGTATAGGAAAGGAAATCAATAGATAGAGTTAAGTACTATACCACTAGAGGTCTTGGATTACATCCCTTGCAAAGGAGGATGCTGTAGTGATACTGAGGAAATTGAAGTCCTCTCTTGGGATTCTTAGTCTCACTAATAAAATAATTTAAGAATAGACTCACATGGAAGCTCGAGGACATTTTAAGAGTTTAAAAGAAAAGAAACAAAAAGCCAGGGCAGGCAAGCTGTATATTTTGGTAAGTGCCCCAAAGAGGAGAATGAAGAAGAGAAGGGAAAAAGCCATGCCAACTGAACCAGCATGGAGGTCAGACACATGACAGATAAGCATACACATGGCAAGGAGGAGAGCTTTAAAGAAAAAGTAAGGAAACCCAAAATGTTGGGGAAGCCCAAAGTGTTAGGGAAAGCATGCTTAGAGCAGAGACGGAAAGTAAAGTAAAAGTTAAACTTTCCGATTGGACACACTTAGAAGCCAGCGTGGCTGGGCTCCTTAAGACACTATGCTAGGGAGAGGGAATTCTGGGAAGGAAAAGAGCAGTCTCATTAAAGGAAAAAATGATTCCATCTCTTTAGCATGGCTTAAAGTGAGCCCTTCTTCCTAGGGGAGGTCCCTTTTCCAGGTGATTGACCTGGAACAACTGGAACGCTAGATCTCCACCAGGCCAGAGTCTATTCTTTTGACCAAAAGCGTTAATTTGCAATGGGTCTTTACTGCTGCTATAGCAGTAGTGGTGGGGAAGGGAAAGAGGACTGCTCTTTCCTCTTCTCTTTTCCCTCTCCTTTCGTCTTTCTTATCTGTTAAAATGTGGGTGTAAGGAAAAGCCACCATGGCTGATAACATTTAGGTATATTTGAAGATAGCTATCCAAAAGATACCAGGGCCCTGAGCCTCTGACCCCTGTGGATTTTCCCACCTCCCCGATCCAGACTGTTTTGGACTCCTCAAGACCAGTTGCACATCCAGAACTTTGTCAGGACTCATCAGGCAGGTGAGCACACCGCTGAGAGTTCTTAAAGCCATGTAGTAGATATACGTAGCTGGACCATGGTGGGAAAGGACAGGTAGAGTCAGGGGGGAGTGCATTTGCAGAACTCCTTAGCCTTTCCACCTCCTACGCTGGGTTCACTCTCACCCAGCAATGGAAATGCAGCATGGAGTGGGATGCTTTTGAGCAGGGAAGCTCCCATGGAATCGGTCATGCTAGGCACTCTCTGCCTAACATCTTCCAAAGTTCTGGACTCTTACAAGGAGAGCTGACAGATACTCCAACCATAGTGTTAAGTATGGAAGACTCTTGATTCGATTAAAAAACTATCCTGCACCAGTCTCTCGAATTTGTGGCAGAAATTGCCAGTTGTTCTCCAACACTGGCTAGTTATTGACTGTGGATACTTCGAGAACCGAAGTTCCAGATGCCAGCTAAGGGTTGATCTGATAGTTAGTAGTCTTTCCACAGCAAATCTGCTATGTCAGTTCCATACAAGAACACTCCAGATTTGTCTAAAGGAAAAATAAATATGAAGCTTGTTTAAGGCAACATTTCTTTGGGTTTTATTCATCTCTCTCAACCAAATCTAATTTCAGTAAATATCCTTCTTTCCTTATATGCTACACACAGGCAGACCTCCATCTTAGAGTCCAGTTTAACAGTGGAGGTGCTGGTACCTGCTGATCTGCCAGCATGCTTTCATAGTTCCAAATTCAGTGTAGACAACAGGCAGCATTCATTTACAAAAGGACCTGTGTCTCTGGGGCTCACTGGTGCTCTGGCTGGCCAATCAGGAAGGACATTCAGGAGAGCTGAGAGATGGGGTAAGGCTGGGGCTAATATGGAGCTGGACGGACCAGGTCCCAGACTGTTTCTTCCTGCTTTTCAGTAGCACAGGCAGTGGCCATGTGTACTGAGTGTTATGGGGATGATATTTCTTCAGCTTCTTATAGATCTGATGAACCACAAAACTATCATTTCAGTATTGACTGTAGTTTCTAGACTTTTCTACGTCAATATTCAAGCTCCAGAGGGGACAGAATCATAGGTGTGTGGCTTTTTATTTTTGCATCTATCTATCTCTATCTATCATCTATCTATCTATCTATCTATCTATCTATGTATCTATCTATCTATCTGTCTGTCTGTCTGTCTATCTATCATCTATCATCTATCTATCATCTATCTATCTATCTATCTATCTATCTATCATCTATCTATCTATCTATCTACCTACCTACCTACCTACCTACCTATCAGGGGTAGACTCTCACTCTGGAACTCTTTATGTAGCCCAGGCTGGCCTCAGAGACATGGCAACCTTCTTGCCTCAGACTCCCAGGGATTAGGATTATAGGCCTGAGATGCCACTTGACTCTTAAATGTTCATTCTGGAAATGGAGGGACTCTAACCAATTTTCTCATTTTATAGTGGTGAAATGGAATATGTGTCATAAGCCCTGGCAAGGTAGCCAGAGTGGAACTTGAAGTTTTTCCTTTTGGTCCCTTTTCCCACACTCTCAGAGTGATCGCCTATGCTCATGTACTTACCCACCCGCATTACGGACTCTGTGAAATCAGATCTGGGTACTGGCCAGTCCCTAAATATGGGCTTATGGGCTGACTCTAATGTTAGTGACTGAATCTTCAAGCTGTGTGGTCTCTTCGAAAGCAAGCATCAGCATGTGGATGAACAGAAGGTACATCATTCTGTGACATTACATTGGCTTCATGGGGATTTTAAATAGTGCCTGTGGGAGAGTGAAAATTATCCTAGCACATAGGAAGCCGCTCAGTACCTCTGTGTTGATTAAAAACCTCAAGACTTCTCCTCAAATCAATGTTACACACTTACTTGGCATCTCTTCTTTTGAAGGTACTCCTAAAATAGTTATTAGTATTCAAGCCACTAGTTAATTTGCATGTGTACCAAATAATACTGCATTTTCCAGGCTTGTGTGGGCACTTGATAAATGCTATTTGAGGATGCTAATATCTACTAATCAAACCAAAAGACATACCCCAGTTCCTGAATGACAATTCTTTGTAAAGAAAAGTGCATATGGAATATGGAAGCCTTTGTCTTAAGAATTAAATGGTTTGGGAGGTTTTGTGGAGAGACTTGGCGGGGGCGGGGGGGTGCTGGGCACTGCTCACTAATTAAGAGGACTGTATATTAGCTAGGGTCTGGGGCAGCATAACCATTGGATGAGTTATAAACATATACTTGTCAAGATATGCTTTTGTGTCACTTAATGGAAGAAAGAATACAAAGAATAAATTTTAAAAAATATGTATTTTTTGTTTTGTAAAATCGCTAAAGAACACGTCCCTTGATCTGTGTCATGGCTCTCATGCTCCAGCTGGGTGACCTCATCACTAGATTTACTGCTATGTGCCTCAGCTCTCTGTAAGAGTAGGGTAGCACCAAATAGTTCAGGGCTCTTGTGAAGGTAAAATAGAACATTTTGTAAGTATTTGTAGAGTATTGTAGAAGACCTAAAGAAGCCTATCCACTTTTTCCATCAACTTCCAAGAGAAAAAAACATTTTGGAAGTGTAAGAAATCGACCACATAAATGAAGAGGTATGCATCAAAATTCTCATTTGGGTTTTGGTTTTCTTTTTTCCCAGATAGAATAATACAGAGCACTTACATTTCCACAGATGACTTTACCTCACTGGGTCATCACTTTCCAGGTGGCCCTGCATGAGCTTGCCTGCACATGTGGCATTCTACAGAGCCTGTGGTATCAAAGTACTTTTCTCCTTTCAGCTCATTGACGTACATGTATGCTTATCTATGGTTTCTTTCTCGCCACTGGTTTGTTTTCCATTCCAAACAGAAGTTTGTTTACAGTGCACTCAGACTCAGCCACGGCAGCTTTCCTCCTTGAGCAGACCCTGTCCTGTGTCTCCTTCTCTGCCTCCCTCCCTGTCTCTCTAACCATGGACTTCTCCCCCGACAGGGCAAAGTTCCCCAAGAGAGTTCCTAATGCGCCAGATGGAGAAAAGAATCTTTGCCTAGAACAGTGTTTACAAATCCTGACTCATGACTTTAGATGATTTTAGGGAGCACACTGATGTGTCCTTATGTGGCAATCTATGACACTTGGGAACACCATTCCCTTTCCAATTCTCTTCTGGTCCTTTTGATCCCATCATACTTATCAGAAAGCTTCTATTTAGCAATTCCCTAACACTTTTAGTTTTCGTCTTTAACAAGGAAAGAAAAGACCTCAGGTTTAGACATTGGACACTAATTGCATTTACTAATGATGTTTTCTTGTTGCAGGTTTAAATTTTCTAGTAGATGACATACCATTTTGAATTTGTAATAGTAAGTTTCTTTTAAAAATAAATTTCCTATTAATAATAATAATAAAAAAGAAGTCTCTCCTTTAAAATGCTATTCCTTAAATTTAAAAAGTGCATACACTGAAGAAACAAACAAGAATATGGTAAGTTATGACTATGCTAAAACCAGATGGTAGAGCTAAAATGGCTAAAGGCTCTCCATTTGTTCAGGACCATTGAAAGAGGCTAAATATTTTGGGGATAGTGGATAGGTGCTGCTTAGGACATATTAGCTCTCTAAGCTGACATAGAGGCCATTTTCTTTGTCCTTTACTTCCGCTGTTACCCATCACCCTCATCATCACTATGACCATTACCATGCCATCAATCACCTGTCATCACCATTACTGACACCATGTCAATATCTTTCAGCATCACACCTATTCCCACTTCTAGAGATCAAGGCCTCACCACTTCTGGCCTCTATCAGCTTCCTTAATTCCCTCCTTTCAGTCATTGTTCCCAGTCTATTCAGAGCAAACACATAAAATCCACTTTCCGTCCACCAGCTTCTTACTGTGGAGCTCGCTGTGCATCTCAAGGAGATAACATGGTCACATCTGAATTCTTCTGCTTATCTTTCATGACTTTTCTGTCTCTCCTCCCTATCTCCCGATATCATCCCATTGATTATTGCCATCATGAAATATCTGAAGATAAGTAACCTTATAAAGAAAAGATGTTTATTTAGCTCACAGTTGGAGAAGTTTAAGGGTCCAAATCTGACAATAGCCTTCTTGCTGGCAGAGTTCTAAGGAAGCACAGGGCACTGTATGGCAAAAAAAAAAAAAAAAACAGGGAGCACATGTCTGTGCCTGTCGGTCTCTCCTTACCCTCTTATAAAGCCATCAGTATTCCTGATGCCCTTATCTGATCTAGTTGATCCCCCAAAGGACTCTTCTTTAAACAGGTGGCTGGAATATTACCACTCTCAAAATACCTCACAGTGGACATTAAATTAGAACACATCAAGCCTTAAGGGACACTTTCAAACCATTTCCACACCACGGCACTCTTCCATTTTATTTCCCTAGAACAACCCCTTTTCCATTTAGGTCTCCATAATTTTATTTTGGACATTTTCTGTGGTATTCAATGTTTTTCTGTAAGTTCAATTTTGATAGCTCCATGCTATGCAGCTTTGGATATCCTGTGACTTATGTAGCCAACCTCTTACCATGAGATAATTTATCTATTTCTATCTTCTCATCATAATAAACAATGCTACACTGAAAATTATAATGAACGATTGTACTGTGAAACATGATAAATGATACTATGAATGAAAACTCTACCACAAAGGATGGCACCATCTATCTCTTTCTTCCTCTCTTACCTTATAAGAAACTAAACATATAGGGATCACATCAAGCATAAGAAAAGCAAGAACATCCCAAAATGTCACTTTAAACAGGGACCTGTAATTGTTGGCAATAAAAAATGCCTCATTTTGAGTGTGATGGTGCACACCTTCCCAATACTCAGAGACTAAAGCAAGAGGATCAATATTTCAAGGGCAGCCTGGGCTACATAGCAAAATGCTCTCTCTCTCTGTCTCTGTCTCTGTCTCTGTCTCTCTCTCTGTCACACACACACACACACACACACACACACACACACACACACACGATGACATTGCTTCCTTTTCTGAGTTGAGAGCAAAGAGAATTAGAACAGTGGTAAGATGACATGAATTTTCCCTTTCAGAAGCCAAAAAAGATATTCTTTGCCAAAACCTCACAAATGCTGAAATTATAATTGGAAAGCTTTCATCTTTCTGCTTAGCCCCAGTAGCCCCTAGACTGCAGGTCACTGGTTTGATGAAGTGACAAGCTCTGGCCCCAATGATCTGTGCACCAGCAGAGGTTGGAAATACGACCTGGAGCCACTTTGGAGAAGTAACTTATTTTTGTTTGATGGGAAGCAGGGGCGAGGGGTGAGAAGATATTGCCCTAAATATGATATGATCCAGCTGTCCAAATACAGGCAGTTCACCTCAGTCATTCGGTCCCCACACCCAGATGTTTGCCATAACACAATCTCAGACTAGCTTTCCTTCTATAACTTGTACTAATCATGTTTGTCAAAGACTTGCAGTTGCTTTTAATTAGAAGACATCTATTTTGATTCAGCCAGGCCCTCTGAGCTTTGGTTCTGGACACAGTCTACAGTATTAATAAGCCTTGGATCAAAACTACCCTGTGTTTTATTGTAATCACCAAGGTTTTCATTTCAGCTCAGTTCAAATGCAAGAGACTTCAAGAATACACTAAATATTTGAATTGATTACTAGTATTAGTTAGAATTCAAACAATTCTACTCCATCTATACATTCTCCAACCACTGAATTCCCATGATGATAATGGGCTTTTAATATTTATTTATCTTTGTGCTCAGAAGACTCCAACAATTACATTTCATGGTTAGACCTGCCTTCAAACTCTGACCAGATGTGTGGTCTTGCCTGGGTCACTGATAATGTCTCTGAATTTAATTTCCTCATTTGAAAATTAGAGGTTTATAAAATGTTATTGTAAGGATTAAATATCATAGAATATTTCAAATACTCAGCAGAGTATTTACTATGTAGTAGATATGCAAATATACAGGGATTCTTTTCATTTCCTTAAAAAAAAAACTTTGTTAGGAATCTGACTGCTTTTGAAATGGATATCCGCTCTATCTCCAGGATACTAAAGCTGACTTTCAATAGTATTAGTTTTCTGTACTTTAGGTTGTCTTGTTTTGTTGTTGTTTTTCCTGAGAGATTAAGCAAGAAAAACAAAGCAGGCACCTAGATCAGCACATGAAGGGAAGAAGTTCGGGACTGTTATGTATGAGCTCCTTTCTTATGAAATACATGGCTAGACGATTCTTTGATCTAGTGTTCTGCCAGCCCAAACTGTTGACTGTATTTCTCAAGTATATCAGTGGGAGGTGCCAGAAGAACGAAGTTATCAGCAAACATTAAAAATAAATATCTGATTATTTGATTAATTATTTTTATTTTCACAGACTTTATTTGGAGTCCCTTTCTAAAAGATGTCTCATTCTTGAGATGACAAAATCAGGTTTTCTTCATCTATAAAGTTGAAGCCAAGCCAGAGAGTGATGGAGAAGCCCAAGAAGGATACCCTGATAGCCCTTGGGTCAGCAGGCAGCCTGTGATCTTCTGTCTTTCAGTGTCTAGCCCTCTCCCACCTTCCCTTTCGTTTCCTCCTTACTCATCTTTTAAAAAATTCTCTGCTTTACTCTGATCTGCTACCCTCTCATGCGCCATAAACATCTTATATCACCTCTTTGCTTCAACTTCTCGTATTTTAATCTGTACTGAGCCAAATTTAAGGCAGCACTAGGATGAGACACACAGGAAATATCTGTAGCACAGAATCTGAGAGGTGCAGGGATAGGGTGGTTTTCCAACATATACGTGCCTTAAATTTCTGTGTGACCCACCTAGAGTTGATACTCATAGCAGGGGCACTTTCCCTAGTGGGCTTTCAGTCCTTTCTCTGGCCAAGCAGAGGCCACACCTGGTCTCGATACAGTTTTTCCATAGTTTTACTGACTCTCTTATTATAGTCTGTGTCCAAAATCTAAGCATGAATCCTTTCGTAAATAGAAAGTGGCTTTATAAAAACAAAAGTTAACCATGATCACATACACAGGCTTTAGCTAACTGCCATATATGCACTGTTGTGTATTGAATGTGATTCTCCAGAATTCATGGGTTGAAGCCCTGACCCCAGTGTGTCTCTGTGTGGAGACCAGGCCTCTAGGGAAGTAGTTAAGGTTAAATGAGGTCATAAGGGTGCAACCCTCATCCAATATGACTAGTGTCCTTATTTTTTTATTATTATTTTTTATTTTATGTGTATGTGTGTATTGCCTGCAAGTAGGTAAGTGCACCCATGTTGTGCCATGCCCACGGAGGACAAAAGAGGCTGTCAGATCCCCCTGGAACTGGAGTTATGGACAGTTGTTAGCTGCCATGTAGATGCTGGGATTTGAACCCAGATCTTCTGCAAGAATAGTCAGTGTTCTTAACTGCTGAGCCATCTCTCCAGCCCAATGATTAGTGTCCTTATAAGAATCCCTAGAGAGCGCAGGCTCTCTGGTCATTTGCAACCCAAAGGGAGAGCATTCCCCAGATACCCACCAATTGCCCCTACACTTGGGACTTCTAGTACTCAGAACTGTGGGAAAATACATTGCTGTTGTTTAAGCTCTTGGTCTCTGTCCTAGTTTGTTCTTCATTGCTGTGACAAACTACTCTGACCAATACCAACTTGGGGAGGAAAGGGTTTATTCAGCTTACATTTCCCAGGTCACAGTTCATCAGGGAGTCCAAGGTAGGAACTCGGGGAAGGAACCTGGAAGCAGGAGCTGGAGCACAGGCCTTGGAGGAACGCTGCTTACTGGCTTGTTCCCCTGGCCCCTGCTCAGCCTGTTTTCTTATGCAACATAAGCCCACCTGCCTGGGGTGGCACCACCCACAGTGGGCTGGGCCCTCTCACATCACTCAACAATCAAGAAGATGCCCCATGAACATAGCCACAGGCCAGTCCAATGAAGGCAATTCCCCAATTAAGGCTCCCTCAACCCAGGTGTGTCAGGTTGACACCAAAGCTATCCAGCACAGTCTCCCTGGCATTTCTTACAGCAGCCTGAGCACACTGGTACCAGCACTATTTGTTTCAATATACTCAGAGAGTATGTTATCAAGCTGGCATGGTGGGACATGCCTTTAATCCCAGCACTTGGGAGGCAGAGGCAGGTAGATCACTGTAAGATTGAGGCCAGCCTGGTCTACATAGTGAGTTACAGGCCAACTGGGGCTACAGGGAGACCCTGTCTCAAGAAAACACGCGCACAAAAGAATGTTATGTTTTATCAATTTTGTTGCTATTTAAGTGATGAGGAGTGAATGAGAAGAAACCTTTAATCCTAAAAATAAAATTTTTGAAAAGATGAGGAAACTAAAGATATGGGAGGTCAAGTAGTCTACTCCCCAATTCCCTGCTATTATGTATGAAGGTAAGAATCTGAACTCAGGTTTTCAGGAATTGCGTATTTTTATTGGATCTATACTATCAAGCAAAAGTATGCCCTAACTAAGTTATAATAAATATAAATTTATTTCAAATTTCAAAAATTATAAAAATGATTTTGAAAATAATTTATATTGAGTTTGACTTAAGACAAGTGTTAAAATATTTGAAGGTGGCACACGCCTTTAATCCCAGCACTCCGGAGGCAGAGGCAGGCAGATCTCTGTGAGTTTGAGGCCAGCCTGCTCTCCATTAGCAAATTCAGGCCAGCTGTGGCTACAGGGAGACCTCGTCTCAAAAAGACCAAATATATATATATATACACACACACACACACACACACATATTTGAAGCAATAGTGAGTTCAAACATTCTGCACATGGAATTTTTGTTCAACTAAAAACCTCTTTTAGTTCCATAATTGCTTCACTACTGCTTTTTTCAATGTAATTAGATCTATTTTCAGATTTCCTTATTTTGCTATCAAGCCTTAAATCTCTCTGCTTTCATCTATAGGTTCCCTATGTGGAGACAGTTGCTGTGGGGTGGGGATGTAGAGTGGAGTGTGTGCTCAAGACCAGTAATGTGGGTCTTCTATTTTACCCAATTGTTTCCTCCTAGTGAAATGGGGAGAAAGAGGATTCTTAGTCTCATTCATAAAATAATTTAAGAATGGACCCAAATGGAGGCTTTTACAATTGTATTAGAACCTTAAAGAAAAATCCTCAGAGCAGGCGAGCTGGTAATCTTGGCAGCTGCCCTGAGGAGGTGAATAGTGGGAAGAAGGAAAGAAAGCCATGGAGCCATGCAGGTTTAGAGCCTGCATGGAGGTCAGACACGGGGCTGACTTGCAGCCACATGGCTGGGAGAAGGAAGCTTTAGAGAAAAAGTGAAGAAATACAAGCTGCTAGGGGCAGCCCAAAGCCTTAAAGAAAGCATGTTTAGTAAGAAAGGCATGAAGAAGAAAAAGAGAAATTACACTTTCCTGAAGAGTTCAGGAAAGCAGACAGACTTATGGAGACCTACGTGGCTGTGGCTGGTCTGGAAGTTCTGCAGGGACCTGAGCTAGTTCCAGGCAGAAATATTCGCTACTTAATTAACACACCAGGTATTCTGCCCATCTACTTAGCATAACCTGCCTTCCTGGGAGTGGTTCTATCACCCGGTAATTGACCAGTGAGGCTGGAAAAATGGGTCCTCCAACAGATAGACTAGACATTTTCATAGTCTGGACCAGTTAATTTATGGGGCTTATTGATACTATATCACTAGCTTCTGTCATTATGTTTTTTCAGATGATTGACTAAACCACATGATTTGAGGAGATTTGGTCTGTGAACTTTTTTGTTCTACGCCCCATGGAGGAAGGAACACACTAAGGCTACTGTAATAGTTTGAATAAGAATGTCCCCCATAGGCTCCAAGTATTTGGACATTTTGTCCCCAGTTGTTTTGGGTTGGTGGCACTGTTTTGTGGTCATGCTGGAGGAAGCACATCACTGGGGGCAGGCTTAGAGAGTTCTTAAGCCTTGCCAGATGATCTCAAGTTGCTCTCTTGCTTCCTGTACCTGCTTGAAGATGTGAGAGCTTAGCTTCTGCTCCCCCTCCAGCCACCTCTGCCACCATGCCTCCCTGCTGTGATGGACTCTTTGGAACCATAAGCTAAATAAACTCTTCATTTTATAAGTTGTTATGGTCAGTGTTTCTATTGCAGCAACAGAAAAGTGACTAATAAAGCTACTGTCTATAGGAAGCCATTTGAGAGGCTACTTTCAATCTAGACAATTCTTGACATGATGATAACTATACATATCATTGTGAATGTCCAAGGCATTTGGGAAAAAGAGAAAAATTTAATGCTTTCAGAAAACGAGTTTACTTACACAGAAATAAGAAATAGGCAAAGATTTCTCATCCATCAACAACTGAGGCTAAACAAGAAATGCCTCCAAAGAGCAGAAAAAACATGGTCAGCCTAAAATTACACACAGCCCTGAAACATCAGAGTGTGAATGTATGACAAATTCTCATCAGGTCTGCAAGAGTTCTTGAAGTTCATCTTCCCCATGCTACATCAGAAGACACTTAGTTTGGCAAACTGAAGGGCAAATCAAAAACTAGGAAGATGTGGAATACTGGAACAGCAACACAAACAGGTGTGGGTGTTTTCAGAGATTTGGTATTATAAATAAATCGTCAAACACAAAAACAACTAAAAGTGGAGGAGGGATAATTATCACAAGAGGAAATAAATTGTCTATAAAGCAGAGAAAAATATAATCAAAGTTATAGGCTTTATAATTGCTACAACAGTCTTTATATAATCAGAATAGTGCAAAAACAATTTCCTAATTTTGTATAGTTAAAATTATCCTACAGACAAGCCTTAAATATGCTCAGAAATAAAATGTTTTTTGTTTCAATCATAATGATGTTAGTGGAAAACTACAAATAACAGAAGCTGGGGGTAAGGAGAAAAATGAAAGCTACAGGAAGGGGTGAGGAGATGGTATTTTCATTTTAAAGGAAGGGAGTTGGGAGGCAAGACTTGTGTTTGATAATTCAAGAAACAAAGATGTGGTTATTCTATTTAAAGTCTCAAATGCAACCAATACATAAGGTGAACAGAAAATGAAACTGTTAGGGACGAATGACAGAAGACCTTATAGAGTTGCCTAATCCTGTGTCTATGAAAGCATGAAGTCCACAGATGATTTCTAAAGTTCATAAATAAAAAGTTATATGTTTAGTGACATAGGAAAGCCATCAGAAAAATTAAAAGCAGATGTTATCAGATGAATTACAAATACATGTCTCTGGAGAGCTGAGCTTGGGAGGGTGTTGACCAATGGCCGTTGCCCTATGTGCTCATACCTTGGGTATCATGTTTATAAAGTCAAGTGCACACATTGCTTTAATAAATAGTTGCATCCTCCTCACTCCAAGCTGTGCCCAGTCATAGCCCAGCACATTTACTCCAGCAATAAAGACTAGAGCTGAGAGGATGGGCACTCCCACTCATCTTTAGCAAGCCTTGGTTAGGTCTAAAGGCACAGCATAGAAAGAATCCCTTCCGCATCAGTGTATGCAGTTATAAGCTTAGCTCTATACCCTGCTGGGTTGGTTTCTACTGAGAGAAAATGTTAAAAATAAAATAAAAAGTTGATCTTGCTCAATCTGTTCATCATGCATCACTTCTTTTTTCCACACTTGAATGTTTCCTCAGCCCCTCACTCAGCCACATTGCTTAACACACACACACACACACACACACACACACACACACACACACACACACAGTTGGAGAGATGGTTCAGTGGTTAAGAGCATTGGCTACTCTTGCAGAGGACCTGGATTTGATTCCCAGCACCCACATGGTGGCTAACAGCCATCTGTAACTCCAGTTCCAGGAAATCAGGCACCCTCTTCTGACCTCCACAGACATAGCACAACATGAGTACACTCACATACATGCAGGCAATACACTCACACACATGAAAATAAAAAAAAAAATCAATTTTAACACACACTTGATCAATCTCTTTACTACTCTAACACTTGTCACATAGACTCTCCCTCTGTCCCCATGTGCCACCTACCCTTGACCACCACCTCTACCACCCGACATAGAATCACACATACACATCTTCCCCACATTTCTGGTCCTCTTGTAGTTATTCTTATGCTACTTGACCAGTGGTAAGATATAAAATATTTGCTTACCACATGACTGTGTCAGGGCACACCCTGGCATACATGCCGGCTTTCTGTCACAACGGACCTCACCAAAACAGGACTCATGATTCAAAAACATGGAAGTCTTTTAGCAAAGACGCCATGTTGGAAAGACAGGGATAAGTATGTCTGCCCAAGCCTCAGGCAGCCTGTTAGCCTGCATAGTTATGTTTTTTCCTACTCTCCTCTCCTCTCCCTCCCCTCCCCTCCCCTCTCTTCTCTTTCTCCTCAATTTCTTTTCTCTTGTTTTCCTTTCCTTTTCCTCCTCTCCCTTCCCCCTCCTTCCCTCCCTCCCCCTTCCTGTCCTCTCCTTTCTTCTTCTTCCTCCTCCTTCTCCTCCTCCTCCTCTTCTTCTCTTCCTCTCCCTCCCCCTCCCCCCTCCTTCTTCCTCTTTTGTTCTGTTGCAGGCTGCTTTCAGCTCCCTATATAGCCCAGATTGGCCACAAACTTGTGATCCTCCTACCTTCACCTTCTAGTACTGGGACTACAGGCTTATACCACTGTGCCCCATTGTGTTATTATTTTTAGTTAAATTCATTGCTTTATTTATTTTGTGTGGGGGGGAGCACATGCATGCTGTGGTGCCCATGTGAAGGTCAGAGAACAACTCATAGGAGTCATTTCTCTCCTTCCACATGTTTCTCCAGATAAAACTTGGGTCATCAGGCTTGGCAGCAGATGCCTTTATCCACTGAGACATCTTACCAGTTCCTTCCTTCCTTCCTTCATTTTATTTGCATATATTAATCATACATAATAATGAGTTTCATTATCACATTTTCATGCACACGTATAATGTATTTTAATTGTGTCACTCACTTTACCCTCTCTTGCCCTCCTCTCTCCCATTGATTCCCTTTCTCTTCCCTGTAGCTGTATTATTATTTCTTGACTGGAAGGCTCTTAGAACCAGGGTGGGTATCACTAATGGGTGGTTGAATTAGGCCTCTGAATAGCGAATGCTTCATGTGTTATGCTTATTCAGTGGCTGCTGAACATTTTGTGCCTGTTGTGTACTGACTGTCATGGCTATTTAATATTCAAGTACACCATGCATATTGAGTGCTTCCTGATTATTAGTTACCTTTTGGTTCTTCCTTTGTTTCTGTGTTCAATACACAAATGCTCAGGCATGGTCACACCTGCTTGTAATTCCACCTCTCAGGAGGAGGAAGCAAGAGGATTAAACGTTTAAAGGCAGCCTTGGCTGCTGTGACTTTGAGGCTAGCCTGGGCTATCTGAGATCTTGTCTCATAAAACAAAACAAAGCATGCTATATTTTTTCTTGAGGCACTTCATGAGTTTCATTTGTGTTTTCTCCCACAGAGAACTGCATTTTTTTTCAAACAATGTGAGAATTGAACATTACAGTTAATTTTTTAATTTCTCCTGCTTAGCACACACACACACACACACACACACACACACACACACACAAAACACATTTTCACCCTGCAGGGATTCGCATCTTATTCTGAAAATGTTCTTGTACTCTTTCTTTGATAACTTCCTCCCCCTTTTCCCTTTTATATCCACTATTAGCAGTAACTTGACTCTGTCAAATTCGTCATTTGTATCTTGCCCTTTTACATCTGTCTCCTATTTTCTTGCCCTGGTCTACCATTCAGAAAAATTCTGAGCTTCTCTTTTCATTGTTTATTGATGTTTTATTCCATAACCACATTAAAAAGAGTTTATTTTCCAGAATAGTTACAGAAGTGTCAAAAACAGAGAGCTTTCATATATCCCATTCCCCTATTAACGTCTAATGGTACTGTGATATGTTATAACCCATGAACTATAAGTTAAGGCTAGTAGTTTATTAAGACTTGCTAGTTTTTACCTGCTATCTTTTTCTCCTTTCCAGGTCCTATCTAAGGCCCTACATTATATTCAATCACTACATCTTTTTGCTCTTGGCTATGCCAGTCTCTTGGACTTTCCCTGCTTTTGATGACCTGGAGAGTTCAGAGCACTGATGAGATGTTTTGTAGGATGCACCACTACTACACCTGATGTTTTTCATATGATAGCACTGGGGCTGTGTGTTGAGGAGGAATATGACAGAGGTATGTACCATTCCCATGCCATCATATGGACATGACATGGGCTTGTTGGTGCTAGCCTTGATCAGCTGACTGAAGTAGTTCATCACATCTCTCATGGTGGAGTTGCTCTTCTCTTTTTACCCTTCCTCTCTCTACTTTTTGGAAGGAAATCACTATGTGCAGTCCACACCCAAGGAGTGGAAGTTTGGTTCCCTGTACTAGTATAAAATATGTGACAGAGGACCTGCTGCAGGCCTCTCTATGACCCACAGGCCTCTCTCCAGGGTAAGTCCAACACGCCCTCTGAGGCTTGACTCCCCCAGCCTCATTCACCCTCCCATCAACCCGCCAGTCTCTCCTCCTAGTTTGGGTCCTGTCCCATTCCTTGTCTTGGGGCCACAGACACCTGGGGGAACCACTACTGCTTCCTGATCCTTTTCATCCAGACCAACTCAGTGCCTTCTCTGGTTCCCAGGAGCACTGCTTCTGAGCCTGGTCCCGCCCTCAACTCCCTCTGCTTCCCTGGGCCTGCACCTCCCACCAGCCTCTTTCTGGGATGCTGGGGCTGAACATTCTTCTTCCTGGTCCTTTGCATCCAGACCAACCCAGCTCCTCAGTGCAGTCCCTAGGAGTCCTTGGGGCCACTTCCTGTCCCCATCTGCCTTTGCATCTCTGGGTGGCATGGCCACCAGCTGCCCTAGACCAGCATGTTTCCTGGGCCTGACTTCCAGGCCAGTCTAACCCCGAAATTCCTGAGGCCAAAATCTTTACTGGAGGGATCCAGACCTTATGAGAAAGCCTGAGAGCATCTGATCCTCATCTGACTTGGGCCTCTGTGGGAACTCCTGAAGACAAAGGCAATCTGGCCACTCCAATATAAAATCAAAAGAGAGAACCAGAACCTTAGAGGAACCAGCTTTTCATGCCCAAAAAGTAAACCGCAAAGACACATAAAGTTCACAAAAAGAAGCAGACCTAAACTTGAAGGCTTGAGTCTCACTCAAGAATCAGAAACTACAAAAGAAATTCACATGTCAAAATCACAGAGAAAAAATAATGACATGAAAAGCCAAAATAACATATCCCCACCAAATACCAATGTTATAGGACAGAGTTCGTAAAAAAAAAAATCACCAACTAGAGATAATGCAGGACATGGAACTCAAAAGAACAATTATAAACATGATAAAAGAATTCACTGAATTTAAAGAACATACAAAGAAATCAAAGAACTGAAGGAAGATAGGGATAAACTTCTGAATGAATTCAGAAAAGAGTTAGAAATATTGAAGAATACTCAGGCTGAAATGAAGAAGGAAGTGAAACACTCAGTAAGCCAATTAGAAATGACAGGAGAAAGCGTCACAAATAGGATGAATGAAATGGAAAACAGAGTATTAAGACTGGAAGATAAAGTGGACAAACTAGGCCACTCAAGGAAAGATTATGTAAATTTAAGAAATCACAAGAATGGAATATGCAGGAATTGTGTGACACCATAAAAAGACCAAACTTACAATCATAAGCATACAGGAAGGAGAAGAATCTCAAGACAATGGCACGGACCAGGTCTTCAGCAGAATCGTGGAAGAAAATTTCCCAAAATTAAAGACATGCTCATACAAATACAAGAAGCATATAGAACACCAAACAGACAGGACCAGAAATGAAACTCTACATGGCACATCATAGTAAAAAGACTAAATGTATAAAACAAGGAGACAATACTGAAAGCTGCAAAAGAGAAACAACAAGTTATATATAAAGGAAAACCCATTAGGATTACAGCTGATGTTTCAGTGCAAACTATAAAAGCCAGAAGAGGCTGGACCAAAGCATTCCCAGTTTAAAATGACCACAGATGCCAACCCAGATTACTATACCCAGCCAAAATGTCTATTATAGTTGAAGGGGAAAGAAAAATCTTCCATAACATAAATAGGCTGAAGGAATTCATGTCCACAAAACCAGCCCTTCAGAGAGTTCTGGAAGAAATACAAAGAGCTGAAGAAAGGAAAGACTATACCCAAGGGGTTGTGGAAAGAAATCCAAAGAAGGTATAACTGTGGAAAAGTACAGCTATATCATGAATGTAAACAGAAATGAAAGTGACAGGATTTAATACTCATCTTTCATTAATAACTTTATTAACAGACTGAACTCCCCAGTCAAAAGACACAGACTATGTGAATGGATTAAGAAACAAAACCCATCTTTTTTGTTGTCTGCAAGAAACTCATCTCACTTTCAAGGATAGACACTATCTCAAAGTGAAAGGATGGAAAAAAATATACGAAGCAAATGGCACTAAGAAAAAAGCAGGCATAGCAATTCTAATATCTGACAAAATAGACTTTAAACTAAAACTAATCAAGAAGATATTACAATAATGAACATATATTCACCAAACTCTGGTGCACCTAACTTCATAAAACAATATTATAGGACTTTAAGAACCAGATTAATGCCAACTCATTAATAGTAGGGGACCTCAAAACCCCACTGTCTCCATTAGATAGGTCAACAGGGAAGAGAGTTAACAGAGAGACATCTGAATTAAACAATACCATATATCAAATGG
>NW_008336056.1:383406-386862 GCF_000622305.1 Nannospalax galili | reverse complement strand
TACAGAACATTATAAGGGAATACTTTAAAAACCTATATGCTACCAAATTCGAAAACCTAAAAGAAATGGATGCATATCTAAAGGCATGGGAACCACCAAAACTAAACCAAGAAGAGATTAACAGCTTAAACAGACCCATATCACAAAAAGAAATTGAAACAGTAATACAAAACCTCCTGACTAAAAAAAACCCAGGACCAGATGGATTTACTGCAGAATTCTATCAGACATTTAAAGATCTACATTCAATACTACTTACTTTATTCAAAAAGATAGAAATGGAGGGAGAACTTCCAAATTCCTTAAATGAAGGCAGCATAACTCTAATACCAAAGCCAGGTAAAGAAACAACCAATAAAGAAAACTATAGACCCATATCCTTAATGAACATAGATGCAAAAATTCTCAATGAGATATTTGCAAACTGCATACAGACACACATCAAAAAGATCATCCACCATGATCAAGTCGGCTTTATCCTTTTTCCAAAGATGCAGGGATGGTTCAATATATGCAAGTCAATAAACATCATAAATCATATAAATGGACTCAAAGACAAAACCCACATCGTCATCTCAATAGATGCAGAAAAGGCCTTTGACAAAATTCATCATGCATTTGTGTTCAAAGCCCTAGAGAGAATTGGACTGGAGGGAACATACCTCGACATAATTAAAGCCATATAGAACACACCCACAGCCAACATCATTCTAAATGGAGAAGAACTGGAAGCATTCCCATTGAAATCAGGAACCAGAAAAGGCTGTCCACTATCTCCACTTCTCTTTAACATAGTACTTGAAATTCTTGTAAGAGCAATAAGACAACAGCAGGAAATTAAAGAGTAATAATTGGAAAAGAAGAGATCAAATTATCCCTTTTTGCAGATGATATGAGTTGTGGAAAATTATCTAAGGGATGCCAAAAATTCCACACGCAAACTCCTAGAAATTATTAACACATTCAGTAAAGTGGCAGGTTACAAAATTGACCTGCAAATGTCTATAGCCTTTCTATACACCAATGACAAGCAGTCAGAGAAAGAGCACAGGGAAACCCTCCCATTCACAATAGCCACAACATCATACCTTGGAATAAACCTGACCAAAGACATTAAAGAGCTCTACAAGGAATATTTTAACTCTTTAAAAAAAGAGATTGAGGAAGACATCAGAAGATGGAAGGACCGCCCATGCTCATGTGAAAAGCCATATTGGCTTTGGTTTCTTTTAAGTTTCCCCTGCCCTGGACTATGTCCCCTTAATCCCAGGAGACCACCTTCACTCTCTAGGACTAACTGCTCTTTTTCGCTTCTGTAAACTGCTTGATTGCTTGGTTAAAAAGACAAACTATATTGACCCCATTCTGACTAGCTGTTTCTGGCAAGCCTGAACATGCACAGGCATGTTGTAATCTCCACCTGCCACCCCCTCCCCAGGAGACTATATGTGAAGCAAGCCCAGACATAGAGCAGCCTTATAAGGTATCTGGGTCTACAGATAACAGTCAGCACATTCCACAGCTCTGAGAGTAGCACCCACCAATGAGAAGTCCCCAGGACTACATCCCTTGTAACCAATCAATTCAAAAGTGTGTTGGCGTGTGCAGGCTCCTCGAACCAATCAAAGTGTAACTCTGTTATTCTCTCCTCCCCTTGTCTAAAACCTATAAAAAGCTCCCTCCCCCTGCAATCAGGGCTCTCAGCACAGATCCATTGTGTTGGTGAGGGCTGAGAGCCCGAGCTTAAGCCCCAATAAAGACTCTTTGTTCTTGCATGCCCCCTGGATTCCGTGGTTATTCTTGGGGGTCCATTCTCTGGGCACAACACATGGATTGGAAGCATTAACATTGTGAAAATGACCATCCTACCAAAAGTCATTTATAGATTCAATGCAATGCCAATCAAAATCCCCATGACATTTTTCACAGAATTGGAAAAAACTATCTTAATATTCATATGGAAGCACAAAAGACCTCGGATAGCCAAAACAACCCTGAGCACTAAGAGCAATGCTGGAGGTATTACTGTACCAGACTTTAAACTGTATTACAGAGCTATAGTAATAAAAACATGGTATTGGCACAAAAATAGACCCATAAATCAATGGAACAAAATTGAAGACCCAAATATGAGTAAATGCAATTTCAGCCACCTGATATTTGACAAAGGGGAAATATTTCACTGGAGGAAAGACAGCACATTCAGCAAATGGGGCTGGCAAAACTGGATCTCCACTTACAGAAGAATGAAACTAAACCCCTATCTTTCACCCTGCACAAAAGTCAATTCCAAATGGCTCAAAGACCTCAATGTAAAGCCTGAAACTCTGAAACTATTAGAAGAAAACATTGGGAAAAACATACAAGATATAGGCATAGGAAAGGATTTTCTAAACCGGACATCAATTGCTCAGGAAACAAGGGCAAGAATTAACAAGTGGGACCTCATTAAACTAAAAAGCTTCTGTACATCAAAGGAGGCAACCAAAGAAGCAAACAGAAAACCCACAGAATGGCAGAAAATCCTCACCAGCGACACATCTGACAAAGGTTTAATAACCAGAATATATGACGAACTCAAAAAACAGAGAACCAAGACAAGAAGCAACCCAATTAAAAGACGGGCTAAGGAGCTGAACAGAGAGTTCTCAAAAGATGAAGTAAAGATGGCTATGAAATGTCTTAAAAGATGTTCAACATCACTAATAATCAGGGAAATGCAAATTAAAACCACTTTAAGATTTCATTTTACCACAATCAGACTGGCTAAGATCCAGGGAATGAATGATACCAAATGTTGGAGAGGATGTGGGGAAAGGGGAACACTCATCCACTGCTGGTGGGGCTGCAAACTGGTTCAACCCCTATGGAAAGCAGTGTGGAGAACTCCTAAAAAACTACAAATGAATCTACCATTTGACTCAGTTATACCACTTCTTGGCATATACCCAAAGAACTCATCCTATTGCAGAGACACTTGTACATCCATGTTTGTTGCTGCTCTTTTCACAATAGCTAAGAGATGGAAGCAACCTAAGTGTCCCTCAATTGATGAGTAGATAATGAAAATGTGGTTCATTTATATGATGGAGTTTTAGTCAGCAGTAAAGAAAGATGAAATCATGAAATTTGCAGGTAAATGGATGGAACTAGAAACTGTTATACTAAGTGAAGTAACACAGACTCAGAAAAAAAATCGACATGTGTTCTCCCTCATATGTGGATCCTAGAACCAGACTCTGATAAATGAGTATGAAACCAGACATAACTACAGGAACCAGGATAATGGAAAGGAAACAGGGAGGTAAAGGAAAAGAAAGAACCTGAAAGAGAGCAGTAGGAAACAGGCCTTAATAAGGGAGATATAGATAAAAATTGTATTAGTTTAAGGGAGGGAGGAGGGAATGGTATACAAAAATTGTGTTAGTTTAATGGAGGGGGGAGGGAAGGAACCTT
>NW_008336056.1:344084-383220 GCF_000622305.1 Nannospalax galili | reverse complement strand
TTCATACAACTAGATCAAGGAATATAATATCTGTCTAGGCAAGGTTTATCTGAGAACCTTTAGTCTTTGCCCAAACTTTATCTACGTGGCACATGGTATTTAAAAGTGCCAGACTGGTGGAACTAAACTTCTTGGATGTTAAACAGACATACTTTTAAGCCTATACTAATTTGGTCAGAGGGGCATAAGGGACACTTTTTGCTCCTTGCCCTCCTAGGTCGACTAGCTCCAGGGGACTATGAGCGTCTCTCAAAATGTCCTATAATAGTGGTGGATCACCTGTCCTCTTAATCAAGGAGGCCAAGGAGACCCCACCAGATGGACTTGAACCAGTGTCCAATCTACAAAGAAGATGGTCAACACAGAGGAATCATTTCCTCCATGCTTCCAGGCGAAGCTAACCATGGTCAAGCAGGACCTTTGACTTATCTTCACATAGATGGAACTGGTAAAAGAAAGGAGCCAGGGGCTCCTCCCAAGCCCATGTGACTCCTGAGGAACAGATCCTCAAACGACCTTAAGAGTGAAAATAAATTGGATTATCTGGACCAACTGTATGGCCTTAAACACCCAAAAGGAAAGTATAACCAAACATTAAAGGGGCCAATATAATTTAAGAGTCCATATGCATAGCTAAAGGCTACATAACAAGCAACAATGCCAGATAGGCAATACCTTCTTTTAAGCTGTTGGCCAGGGTGGCCAAGGGACTCCCAGATAGTAACCCGGCATGGAACTGGGAAAATGTACAGCAGACACCAATCTTATCTAAAGGAATGTTGACCACTGATTACTGCTAGATGAGGAACAGCTGACCCTCCTAAAACAAAGACCTCTAGATAGGCTGACTAGATTCACTAGAATGGCAAGTAGTGGGGAATGGCTGGGGGTGCTGACAACACAGCAGACAGCAGCAGGGATATCAGAGTATAAGGGCTCTAGTGGGGGGAGGGAGGCTATGGGAGGGTGCTATCTGGGAAGTGGGTGTATAGTCGAATGAGATGGTTTGGGATGTTCTGTGTGATACACACACACAAAAAAAAATATCAATAATTTTTTAAAATGTATTATATTTGAGTAGGAAGCATGGAAATTTACGTCATGCTAATTAGTAGAGGTGATAAACAATACCATTGAAATCTGCCCGATGACTTTATTGACATATACAGGCGCCAAGGATCCAAGTGCAACCGATTATGACTAGTAATAATCAGATACATACAGATTAGAGATGCAAGTGCCAACATCTCAGTGTTAGTAGCAAAAACAATGAGTCTTTCTGCAAGGAACAATATATTCTAAAATGAAATGGAGATCTTTTTTAAAGGTTAAAAACTCATCCAATTTTATGTCTTACAGGGCTTACACTGAGTTCAATAATATGTAACTATATTAATTCAACCGTGAACCTAGAAACTTGCAGCCATTTGTGAAAGAGATGTACTGTTGCTCTGGAGTGTTACTGAATATGTTAGAGCTGTAGTGAAAAGCTTCTAATCATGTAGTTATTAAAAATTTTTAAAAAGTATAATGATAAAAAATAATAATTCTTCAAAGCATAAAAATTTGCACCTTAATAATTAGTAGATGTGAAAAACATTATTATTGAAATCTACCTGGTGCCTTTATATCCATGCTCAGATGCCAAGGAGTTCAGAAAGTAACTGAATGTGACTAGTAATAGTCAGATATATAGAGATTTGAAATGCATCTGCAAACATCTTAGTGTCAATTGCATTAAAAATGAATTTTTCTGTATGAAACTGTATTTTCATAATGAAATGGAGACCTTTTTAAAGTTTAAAACCTCATTTAATTTTATGCCTTATAGGGTTTAGACAGAGTACATTGTATAATGGTAATAATTCAACTGTAAACCTAAAAATGGACAGCCAATTTTTGCAAGAGATGCAGCCTAGCTCAGAAAATTGTTATTGAATATGTCAATGCTGATGTAATGAAATGCTTCTTCTAAGTATGTGGTTATTAAAAAAAATAAATAAATAATACCTTTTTTAAAAAAAAAATGTGACCAAAGCAACTTAAAGAAGGAAGGTGTTATTTTGTCTCACAGCTTGAGAGCACGTTCCATCATGGTGCAGATAGCCTGGTGTAAGGAGTACAGGCAGTTGGTGGCACTGCATTCATATTCAGGAAGCAGAGAGGGATGAATGCTGGTCCTTGCTTGCTTTCTTCGTTTTATGCAATTTGGGATCCCAGCTACTCACATTAAGGTAGATCTAGAAACTCCCTCACAAACATGCCTAGAGATTCCTTTCTTTAGTGATTCTAGAGTCTGTCGAGTTGATAATCAGTATTAACCATTACATAGCCCAACTTGAGGGGGAAATAGCTGCAGAAATTATTTGAAATTATTCTGTATGGAAAGTTTACTCTCTCAATAATCACAATTTTAATTACTGAATTCTACTCATGCTCTCTGACTGACACTTTCGTCTGGCTTCTTTCTTCTGTGCTGTATCTTCTATAATTTTTTTTAGGGTTTTTGGCATGAAAGATCTTGAAATTTCACTGTTTCCTTGAGCATTTGCATATCTGAGCCTTAACTGATATTTTGCTTTGTTTTTAAACTTCTAGATACATGCTTGGATACATCTTCATGTTCTTATATGAATCTGTCAGCAGGAGGGCTTAGCGCTCTGTTAGTGGAAGCAGTGCTATTGGTCTACAGATCTTAGGCTTGATGAGTTTGGAGGAGAGCTATCCCTAATACTAGCAGCCCCTCCAAATACCAGAACACAGGGAGATTTATCAGAGACAGAGACATCCGATTAGCCATCTTGCTAAATCCTGGGCAGTTTGTTTGGTCTCTTAGAGAAGCATGCTCTTTCTATTTGTAAAGATCTATGAAATGAATGTTTGCCTGCTGTTTGTTCTGAGCACTGAAATAGGGGGTCACTAGGGAGCATTTTTTTTCCCTCTTGGACTGACCAGTAAATAATACTTCTTTTCTACTTCACTTCCTACTTCAGTCCTCCATTGGAGTTTCCAAAGCTCCAGCTTCCAGAGACTTACCGAGATTTCTATACACTCATGGGCCTTTTCTGTCCTGGTTATTATCCCTCAGTATCATATTGATGCTATCAGAGTGAGGAGAGAAGTTGAATATTATACTTCATTTGTCACTTTGAACACCACTTCATTTATTTCCATTATAAAACCATAGTGCATTGATCCCAGTAGGCAAAACTGTGGCAAACTGATCCTAAAACATATCAGCTATGATAGTTTATTTCACATTGGTGCAATGATTCAAGAATTCTGGAAGTGGCTTTCCTCAATGTAGTGACTCAAGGACCCAGGACCTCCTGGGATCTGTATGTAGTCAGCAGAAGAGGAGAGAGGGGATGGAAGGGACATCTTAAGAGCATTTGCTCAGCAGCACATGTGTATACTTTGGTTTGCATTGCATGACTGAGAACAGATTCTATTACCCTGGCAGATGCAAAGAAGCTGGAAATACGGTGTCAGACTAGGCATCCCAGATACACCCCCATCTAATGGTGCAAAGGATGGATCTAGTTTGACACCTGGGCTCCTTTACCTCACATGTTCTGCCTCCAGAAGTGTCATGGTAAGAACTGGACAGAATTACACTTGGCTCAATGACAATCATGAGTCTGTAGGGAAACAGTGTGAATGACACCTTCTTACCTGTTTCTTCCCATTAGCTGTGCCATGCATGCATTTTTCTGAGTTGCTCTGAAGGGAGTTCAAAGAAAATGATGCTCATTTAAGAAAATATATGTGTCAGGCATTGTGCTAAGTGATTTACATATAACCCAGACAACACATGTTCTCTCTGAGTCACAGCAAAAGCTGTTTCTGTTTATGAAATCTGGGTTCCCTGTGGGAGAGGCATAGGAATTAAGGATCTGTTTATAAGAGGAATTTGGCATAAAATTATTGCTCACCTACTAAGTGCTAGACATGCTGTCAGAACTTAGTAACTCATACATGAGAAAGATTCCATGTCTAATTTCCAGAAGCTCAGGTTTTCTAAAATGCAAACAACCATCACAGAATAATGTGATGAGCACTATGAGGGAGGCAGAGGTAGAGAGTGTTTTCTCTTCTGAGAGACAGGGGAATGGATAGACAGGTTTAGCATTTGAGTGGGGCCTTAAGAGATAGTAAAGAATTTGCTAGAGAAAAAGGAGCAGAGGGATCATGATGGTTAACCTTCATTGTTAACACAACTAGATTTGGAATCACCTAGGAGACACACCTCTGGGCTTTTTGCGAGGGAGTGTCCAGGTTTAACAGATGTGGGAAGACCCAACCTGACTGTGGGCTGCACCAGCCAGTGGACTGGGCTCCCAGACTACAAACAAAGGGGAAAGGAGGAAGCCAGCTGAGCACCAGCACTCACCTCTCTCTGGTTCCTGACTGCAGATTCAGTGTGACCAGCTACCTCATGCTTCCATTGCTGTGCCTTCCCTGCTGGTCTGTATCCTCTCAAACCATGAGGTAAAATACACCCTTCTTTCCTAGAGTTGCTTTTGTCAGGCATTTTGTCATAGCAACAAGAAAAATAACTGATACAGGAACTAGCATTCATGGATTGTCCAGGGAGAGACTGGCAAGGAGCTTGGTGTTAGATGCAGAGGTACTGCAGGAAGGTAAGCAAGGCCAGAAAGGCAAACTGATCAAAGTGATAATTCTAATTCTAGAACTTGTAGGCTCAGGCTGTCACTGCACAGCTTCTTTAGAGAATGGAAGGATGGCTTATTTGAGACCAAGCCTTTTCAGCCTCTTTTGCATGGCTGACATTTTGGGCCACATAGATCTTTGGTGAGGGGCTGTCCTGTGCCTTGTATACTGGCTAACAGCATCCCGGGCTTCTTTCTTCTAGATGCCAGTAGTGCCCTCCAAGTTCTGACGACTGCAGCTGCCTCCAGACCTCGTCTCATTTTCCCTCGGGGGTAGAATGGCCCTGGTTGAAAACTCCATTAGGCAGATGGTACCTTTCTTCTATCATCTCCCACAGAATTGAGCATAGAGTTGTACATGTTATAGTTCTGTGTTCAATTTGAGAGCATGTCTCCTTTGCGCCCAAATGCTTTTTCCATTAACCCGTAGTCCTGCCTGGCTTGGAGTGCTCTTACAGGAGCAGGTAGGGCACAGCAGCTACATGCTGTTCTATCATTTTTACTCTTAAAATGTCAATCTTCCTAGAAAATCATCGTGTGATGATTCAGTATACCCTGAATTTCTTAAATTAAAGCCCAAGTCACCTTTAAAAAAATAAACTGGTGGAGATCCAAGCATATTAAAAGTGATTTCTGAATTCCCTTTCTATTTTTTCAGACCAATATGGCCTTTTTCAATCTTTATGATCTAGCCATTAAAAATAGTTTATTCACTTCAGGCACCCCTGTGGTCCATCTGGAGAAAAGATTAGTTAGCCTCTCCACTTTCTCAGCTAAATGTGTGCTCCTCACACATGTGGTGTCTAAAGCATATGGATTTCTCTTTAATCAACAGCTCAGAATAGCATCACTTTGAGCACCTGTCAGCACATTCATCCAAGAATTGATTACAACCCAGAATTTGCCAAAAGTGTGATTGAGACATCTGATTTTTCAGAGATACTGTCTAGGTACTCACCTCCCCTTCCTCTCTGCTCTTTCTGCTCTATCCATGCACAAAGTCAGCTCATCAGAAAGCAGCAGCTCTGTTCTGGCCTCTATTATTATGCAACCATTTCATAGAAATGCTTTGAGCAATTCTCTCTCTCTGTGTTCCTGCCCTCTCTCGAGAAAGAAATACATGACATATCCATCTGTGGGGGGGAAAAATCAGTCTTTTGTAAAATTGTAGTTAAAATTGCTTCCACTTATAATCCAATGTCTGGTTCCTAAGTTGCTAGGAGGGAATTAGATTCTGGCTCCAGCAGTGAGGCAGAGGAAGCCAGAATATGTCTTAAGACAGCGTGCTGTTCCCAACCTGACACATGAGTGCCAGAGGGAAGGTTCCTTGTCTTCCCTAACTGCCAGGATGTTGAACATAATGGGATGCCAAGGAAACAGGCATGCTCTAGGGTAGGATGGGTGCTTAGGGATTGGGGTAGGAATGTCTTCCATGTTGTGGAGAGATACACCTATGTTGTGGTTTTCTTGACACTTATGAAATTAGATTTTTGAACATAAGCAAAACCTAGGGTAACCCTACAAAGGAAAGAAAGATATTTTCACTATAACTGAGATGGGCAATCCAAGGTGTTTAATTTGAACTGAGAGATTTAATAGAAATGGACAATGGTCTACCATATGGAAAACTACAATCCTGACTCAATCCACAGCACCCAGCCCTAAAGAGACAACACATTATCTATAGTGACCAGCCTAGGAAGCTAGCCAGCTATGTCAGACTTGTAAGAAGTCATGCTTCTGTCTCCAATAGTAATCCAGGGAGCTAAACTAGATCCCCCATGGGAACTGTCTCAAGTGATTAGACTTGATTAGTAATGACACCTCATCTATTACTGTCACTACTTCCAATCTAGGACAACCAGAGAAAGCCAGATGCATATCCTCAATGGATCACAGGGGATGTTCCACTTGTATTTGACCCCCTAAAGCACCCAGTCATACCAGTCATGAAGCCTTCAACCTCTTCTGCTATGAGGCTTGTCTACTCCTCTGCTGGCCCAAGAGTCTCTGCTGAATAAAAGTGACAGTGGCTAACTCCCTCCCTATAGCAAACTTAGAATAGGCAGCCTTTGCTTACTCTTGTTTGATTGGTCCGTATTCATTTCCACCAGAATGTTAGGACTAATACGATGGACTCTTGAACCCCAAGCTAGTAAAGCAGGATAGCACACACAGAAAGGTGTGCACTTAGAATGGTTCCACCCTTCATGCCTGTGTGCTCAGTTCCTTCACCTGGAATGATGCTGACCTCTTCTCCCTTCCCTGGAGAAATCCCACCCATCCTCCTAGGCTGAACGGGAGTGTCCGTGTTTCTGAGGAAACTTCTCTGCCTGACAGGATCCAAATTCCAGGGATTCCATTCTTATTCCATGTTGGAATGCCCATGGCAGTCCAGTGTGCAGTGTCACTAGGAATGAAATGAACATTTCCTGAGTAGTTATTTCCTGTTACTTCTTACACATATGGCCTCACTAAATCCGCCCTTGACTTTGAGAGGTAGGAATTCTGCCCCCTACTGCACAGACGATGAGAACAAGAGCTTCACGCTTACACAGTTAAAGATATGTCTGTTGTTCCCAATTAGACTTTGCTTCACGCTTGCACAAAGTTAAAGATATGTGTGTTGTTCCCAGTTAGATTTTGAGCTCCTTAAACAGATTATCAGTTATGCATTTTAGAGCTTCATAAAGAGCAATTGCCGGGCTAATGAAAGGTAGTTCATAAAGGCTTGTTGAGTGCGTGAATGACTGAATGGGTTACTGTAAGGCAGGAGAAACGAATTTGTTTACAACCTTATCTTGGTGTAGGGACTAATTCTAAAGCACAGATCAGATAGTTCCCATAGGTAAAGGGATAGAAGTCAAATATTTTCTTCCATCCAGACCTCATTTCACTGGACAGGATATCAGTCATTGTAAAGTTCCAGGTGGAGGCTTTGACGGTCTCTAGCTCTGGTGACGTATAGTGGAAGGTTTTGGTGCCTGTGAGTCATGTACTGAAGACTTTCCAGGCACCAGCAGCGGTTTCCTGTCTCAAGAGAGAAGGCAAATGTCAGCAGGTGATCTACAACCTGTTGCCTAAGCAACAGGAGAAGAAGTGGTGTAACATTTTGTAACTGGTGTACACGAGAACGTGTCAACTCGTCCAGCATAGAGGCTCTGTATCTCTGGTGCTTTCGAAGGCTTCCTCAATTATTTTAAACATTTGTAGTAAAAAGTTGTCATAGCAACAGCAATAGAAAACATTGTGAAGGGAAGCGTTCTATTTCCAACACTTTCAGGTGATAACTTTCACTTTTGTCCATTACCTACCCAGGAGCTTTTCCCCCCATGGACAGTCTATATACTTATAACCACAGAGCAACATATATTTTGTAGTCTTCTTTGACATTCCCCATTACATCAAAAGTATTTCCTATGTTTCTAAAGTTTTCCTATTTAAAATTCTTAAAATGTCTGCACAATGATCCATATCCCATTAACCCACACCCACATTATTGTCAGTGACTGCACTTTACATATGTGTACTCTTTTTTAGGTCATGCTGCAAGAAGCCACTTTTCCCATAAAGAATAATAATCAGGGTATGCTCTGACTATCTACTTCCTTAAGTACACTTGCAGAAGTGGGATTCATCATGTCTCTAGCTTTTACTGCATTTACACCATGCAGCTTTGCAGAAGTACTTCCACTCCTTTGGAGAACTGAATCTTGGCTTAGGAAGCAGGCTTTGTTTGAAGCCTGTATGGACTGCTTGTGAGGGTGGGGGCTAGCCCATCTGCAATGCAGCATCTTCTTAAAAAGAGTGCAAAGATATTCAGGGAGGTAGCCAGATGGGCTGCATATGTGGGAGAAATCTATACCCAGGTTGCCTTGGTTAGAACTTTCTGAAGCAAAATTATTTATCTCTGGTGATATGAATTCTTATAATGGTAACAAGAGGCTTTCCTCTTTTTTCCCCTGAGTTTTACATCTCACACACACATGAGTGTGTCTATAAAACCAGACTGTTTTTTTTTTTAAACAAACGTACTGGAATTCCTACCTGCAAACAAGAGCCATCTTTCAAAGATCCCTCCCTATGAACGTATGTAGCTGTTTAAAAAACATGAAAGCATTCTCAGCAAATTGCACTCACAGTCCATTTCTAAGCTACAAAGGGAAATGGAGGATCATTTTGTCTTTTTCGTTTCCAAAAGAGAGAAACACTCAACTGGATAACCAAGTAGAGACACAGGCTGGGTAGTCAGATTCATAGCCATAATCACAGCTGACACCCAGGGGCACCCACTATGCAACAGAATCAATGGCAGGCAGGTCTCCTCAAATCCACCCAGAGGAAGTTACTGCTGCTATATCCATTGTAAAGTGGGAAACTGAGACCAGAGTGCTTGAGAGAAGTGCTCACTTACACAACAGTGCAGTGGGTTGGTATTGAAATCCAGGCCTATTAACACTTCTAAAGCAGGACACCCTTGACATTGGCTGATGCTAAGGTGAGTTACTTTCCTACTGAAGAGCTTCCAGTTGGGTTAGGAAGGCAGGAAACAAAGGCAGTCTAGGGGTTTGAGTGTGGTCCTGGGGAGGCCAAGATTTTTTTTTTTTTTTTTTTTTGTCTTTTTGAGACAGGCTCTCCATGTAGCCACAGCCGGCCTGGAACTCATTATGTAGACCTCAGTCTCACAGAAATCCATTTGCCTGCCTCCTGAGTGTTGGGATTAAAGGCATGCACCACCATGCCCAGCGTGAGGCCAAGGATTCTAAGTGCAGCAGGTGGGGAGGGTTACCTCAACATGAGTCATCATGAGTTTGAGGAAGAAGCCTTGTCATTTTTACCTGCTGCCCACCAGGGCCCAAGTTCTCTCTGTGAGTCTCAGCCTAAGCAGGGCCTTCCTGAAGACGCCCAGTCTCCAGCCTCTGCTGAAATCCCATTTCTTCCCAGAAGCCTACTGCAGATCTTGCCTGGATCTTAGTTCTTCTTGCCTTGGCCATGGAACCCGGTGACTGCTTGCTTAGTCACTCCCACAGCCCTCTCTTGCTGCCCTCCCTGCCTGCCCTTCTCACCATTTGGAAGCATCATGGCTTATTTTCGAGAAATGAGAGGGTGACCAAGGTAGTCCCCTGTCTGTTGCCAACCATATCTGAACCCTAATTCTGTACCCATTCTAGTAAGCGGAGAACCTTTTACAGGATCCTGGTTTCTTCCCTGCTCACCTATCCCACTTGTGTGCTAACACCCAGAACCTCATCCCCAGGTACCAGTCTTGAGATGCAGCACAGAAAACTAGAAGAAACCTGAAAACAAAATCCTGGGGTATAGCCAAGGAACCAAGACATCCTGGCAATTAACAGTGTCCCATGCATTACCCCATTTAACCCTCATAATATCCCAGAGACTGAGACTGAGGCAAGTATTTGGGTTTTTGTTATTTTCTGTTTTAGAAATGGGGGGTGGGGAGTTATGGTTCAGAGAAATTAGAAAATTCCTATGTAATTTTCTCAAGGACAGACTTGAACTAAAATTTTTTGGGGGGCTAGAGAGATGGCTCAGTGGTTAAGAACACTGGTTGTTTTTGCAGAAGACCCGGGTTCGAATCCCAGCACCCACATGGCAGCTAACAACTGTCTGTAACTCCAGTCCCAGGGGATCCGACAGCCTCTTCTGACCTCCACAGGCATTGCACAACACCAGTGCACTTACCTACACACAGGCAATACACACATACACATAAAATAAAAATAATAAATAAAAAAAATTT
The DNA here is from genome assembly GCF_000622305.1 of Nannospalax galili. Taxonomy (NCBI): domain Eukaryota; kingdom Metazoa; phylum Chordata; class Mammalia; order Rodentia; family Spalacidae; genus Nannospalax; species Nannospalax galili. The sequence goes on along the minus strand of NW_008336056.1, from coordinate 372,786 downwards.
TTTTGATTATTTTATGTATGTGCATATATTGCCTGCATGTATGTAAGTGCACCTGTGTCATGCTATGCCCATGTAGGTCAGAAGAGGGTATCAGAGCTTCTGAAACTGGAGTTACAAATGGTTGTGAATCACCATGTGGTACTGGGATTTGAACCTGGGTCCTCTGCAAGAGCAGCCAGTGCTCTTAACCACTGAGCCATCTCTCCAGTCCCCAAGCTTGAATTTAAATGTAAGAAATTTTTCTCTGTAGTCTCTTTCAAGGATGAGACTCTTGGTAGGTTAATCAGCTCCAATGGATAGACCCACATTGAAGGATATTTGGGGACACAAATTGGACCCTATAGGTCTTATTATATATAAAATAGAGTACATTAAATTGGGCAGGGGGTAGTAAGGGGAGGTGCAGATAGGGAACAGGCCCTAAATACTGTCAAATTATATGTGTGGAAGTTGAAAAAAATTCAATAAAATGTTTTTAAAAAGAATTTTGAGTCTAGAGGCCACACTTGGAACCACTGAACTATATTGTCATACTTGGGTGGGGGCTGATGAAGAGAAGAGTGAGAAATACTTAGAAACTAGAATCCAGAAGTGCTGGTTCCAGAAAGAAGGTATTAAGGGAAGGGAAGGGAAGGGAAGGGAAGGGAAGGGAAGGGAAGGGAAGGGAAGGGAAGGGACTAGGATGGGGGGCGGTCAAGGCATGTCAAACAACTTGTCTACAATAGAATCACTCAAACCTGATTCCCCTTTGTACTTCATTATCTCAGTCAATCATAATTCTATTTTTCTAGTTGCTCAAGGCAAAAACTTTGAAACCTTCTTGAAATTTCTTACTACGCTCCATCCACCAGAAAATTTTGGTTTCATCTCCAGGGGACAGATTCTGACCCTTTCCCCCATCTAGCACTCCCCCATGATCTCCGTCACTTCATGCCTCATCTGGATCATTCCAACACTCTCCTCACAGGTGGCCCTCCTTCTACCTCACCCCACTAAAGTCTAATCATCACACATCTGCCAGAGTGATGCAAACACAAGTCAGATCAAGCCATTCCTCTATACAAAACTTTCCAATGATTCCTACCACATTTGGAGTTCAAATCCAAGTCCTTAACAGCAGCCCACTCCTCACTCCCCCCTGGAACTCTTAACTACAATTGCCATCTCTCTGTCTATTCCCTTCCAGTGACACTGAGCCCCTGGCTTTTCCTCAAACATACCAAACAGGTGCCAGCCTCAAGGCCAATGGTCCATGAGCTGTATATATGCTTAAACATAGCATTTCTGCACTGTCTCTAAGATTCCTTGGTTGCCTCCCTTCTGTAAGTTTTAATGGAATCAAAATGGTGACTTTAACTGACACTAATATATGATCTGGAGAGTTTAAGGGTAAAATATTTATATATATTATAAACATATGTGGTCCATTAATTTAATATTCATGCCCTCAATAATCTTGACTGCAAGTGTTGACTAGAGGGTAACCTGTCTGTTTGCTACTGTGGATATTTCAGGTGAGTAACAGACATTATATTGGATATTACTCAATTTTGATTTACCATTTTCCTATAAATGGCTAGATATCAAATATTAAAAGTATTTCAGGTTATTTTTAACATGAAAACAGTTATAGACAATATATAAATAAGTGAAGGTGATTGTGTCTTAATAAGACTTGAATTCCAGAAAAATGGGGCACCACATGACTAGATTTGTCTCATTACTCATAATTTTCCAGCCCCTGATCTAGGGGTACATGTAGAAGCCTGAACTAACATGTGGGAACACAGGTCTGATCTGGTACTTCTATGGAGGCTTCTGGATGAGAAAGAAGCCACATTTTCCCTTCCTTTAAACTTTCAGTGTCCAACACCTCACTTGTTACACAGTAGACACTCAGTAAAACCTTTTGGAATTAATGGCTGAAGGAATGTATCATTTGGATCAATAAGATCTTTTTCTATAGCTCCAAAGAGACTGTGCTCATTCAGACAGTATTTAGACCAACATTCATTGAGCATCTGCTAAGTGTCAGAGTCTGTAGCCAAGTAAAGAAGATGTGATTTGCATCAGACCTAATTACAGAGTCCACTCAGGGAGGCAGAAAGTTAAGAACAACTACCAGTCTGGAAGGCATCAGCCCAGGAGGACATCAGGGTCTTTGGAGACACTTTGCGGGCAGGTGCACTCCCAAATATGTTCCAGAAGTATTCCTTATGTCAACCTCAGTGTGAGACTCAGCCCTATGCTGTCCCCTGTAACAGCCTAAGGAATCTTTTTCTAAGAGACTTCTACTTAGAAATCTGGAATTTTTTCATTTATGCAGCAGAAAAGGATTTGGGAGGCATGACCATGAAACAAGATTGGAGTTTATGAAGAAAAGGTTTTGGTACAGAATGAGACAGGGGGATTAAGGGATGTGCAAAGAAGGAAAGAATATATATGCCTTCAGGTGGGCTTGGCCTCCCAATAGGAAGTCTCCTTTAAGTGTCTTAACTATGTACATATAATGGCTTTTGGTGGTTACATTTGAAGTTACATTGTCCAAAATGAAAATTAAAAAAAAGCTTTGCTGTACTTATCTAAGGAACTTTTCTTTAGTAAGTAGAATTCTAGTGGTGGTTTCTGAAGGGCATTGTAGAGGTTTATAAACTTGTATAGGCTAAGTTAAAAGCATAGGTTAAACGCCAAAGGAATCTTTATTATACAAGGAAGTGAAGACATTATGTGTTAACTGTAAACATAGTTTGCAGTGTTTGTGAGTTTCTCTTGCTCCTCAGCCAGCAGGGGTGAAGGGTTCCTTTTGTTTCCCATGACCTTTTAATTTCTCCCATCTTTCTGTCCTGCTTCTGTGAGACCCTCACTTGTCAATCAAGGATTTAATTTGACCTGGCAGGAAAGGCATGAGCCCTCCAAATGCAGAGACCAGATCTTATGCAAGCAATGGAAATGGTCATCTTTATAAACACCAATCAACTGTTTAGCTGTGAGTACTTGTATTCAATAGTCAACAGTGGAGGCTCTGCTTACTTACAAGAGGGACTTCCTGCTGCTAATCAAGTGGCAATCACTCTGTGGTGAAAGCTGTTCTAGGAATTCTAAGCACCATTTTATTTCTTTTCAAGCCTCTTTGAGGGAGTATTTCATTCTGAAGCAGACTTTTAATGCATTATATTTCCTCTTTTACTACCTTGATCTTTCTCCCTAAAAATGACATCTATTATTGCAAGTTTCATTTTGCTTTTTCTATACTTTGTAAATTTCCCTTTAAGGCATAAAGAGTTCATTAAATGCTGTAAAGTTCCAAGCTGCCTTTTCTATAGGAGGAACCTGTAATTGGAGCCTTAGTTGAAGGTCACTGCACTGAAAGAGAAATAGATCCACACAATTGGCTTGGATTTCTTTCTCTGTAGATGCCAGATAGAAATGTGTGGTTGTGATTATAAGAAAAACAGCATATGCCATCTGTACACATGGTCAGAATGACGTTTCTTTCATGGTTATAATCTGAAAAATAGACATATAACAAAAGAGCCAATGGTTGATGTCATCTGAGTCCCAAAGAGAGATCAGGAAGAGGGTGGGGCTGAAAAAGTTCTTGAAGAAATGATTTGAAATGTGGCAAATTTGACAAAAGATTTGCAGCCTACAGGAGCAAGGAGCTGGGTGAAATTTGCACCAGGATGCATTATATCAAACTTGTGAAAAGTAAATCAAAGGAAAATTTCTTGAAAGCAGTATAATTCCGAGGGCACAGCACAGAGGAATGCCACATAGTGATGGTTGAATCAAGAGTCCTTTAATAATAGCTGGTGTTCGAGAGGGGGTTAACACCCAAAAGAACTCTTGACCCCGAGGGGATGCAAAGCAGGGCTTATAATGCTTAAAATCAGGGGCTGGAGAGATGGCTCAGTGGCTAAGAGCACTGACTGCTCTTGCAGAGGACCCAAGTTTGATTCCCAGCACCCACATGGAGGCTACAAACCATCTTTAACTCCAGTTCCAGGGGACTCTGAAGCCCTCTTCTGACCTCTGCAGCATTGCAGGACATGGGTGCACTCACATACACACAGGCAACACATTCATACACATAAAATAATAAATAAAATATTTTTAAAATAAACAAACAAAAAAGCTCAAAAATCACAGTTACGTCATGCCAGGGGCAAAGCCAATAACCATAGTTATATCAGATCACCATAGTTACACCAGACCAGGGGTAGGTCAGTTAACAAAGAGGTCTTCACTTACAAAAAGTTGCAGTTAGAAAAAACAAATTTCTCAGAATTGCAGAACCCATGAGCTCCATTCTGAGCAGCTGGGAGAGGACATGCTACCTGGCTAGTTGTTAAGTTTCCCAGTATTGTAGAAATAATGTAGTGCCTGCACGAGATGGTTCCACCTGGCTGGGAGTGCTTAGGAAGCATGAGCAGAAGGAATGGTTGGGCAGAAACACAGGATAAAGCAAAAGTCAGCTAGAATAGGGGCTGGAGAGATCGCTCAGTGGTTAAGAGCACTGGCTGCTCTTGCAGAGGACCCAGGTTTGATTCCCAGCACCCTCATGGTGGCTAACAACCATCCACAACTCCAGTTCCAGGGGATCTGACACCGTCCTTTGACCTCCGTGGGCACTGCATGATATGGGTGCACTTACATACATGCAGGCAATACACTCAGATACTTAAAATAATAAAAAATAAAATATTAAAAGCAGTCAGCTAGAATAAAATGGAGTCAATTTGGCCATTTCAATGGTGAGAGGGAAACTAAGCCTCACCTAAAGGGGGATAGCAAATCCAGTGAGTGTGCTCATCTTCAGAAGACATGGATCCAAAGAAAGGGGCAGAGAGGGACACATTTGCCAGTTGCCCAAAGAAAGGAATTGCCAACCCAGACTCCTGTTCACAGTGAAAGCATCCTTCAAGAATAAAGGAGAAATCAAGATTAGAACTTCACCTGCCTAAAGGAATGCTAACTAATGTTTTCTAAACCCAAAGAACAGGAAAAGGAAGAAATGTTAGGTCTTTATCTCTTTCTCACACAATAAGTATAATATTCTGGTAGAACAGGACACCCATGTGTTTATTTTTACCCAGAAGTTGTAGCTCATAACCCATAAAACACTTATTTCCCAAGTGATGAGAGTAATATTAGCATCTGTGGCTGCAATAGCTAGCCTTTTTTGTCTTTCCTAATATGACTGATAAAGAAGCAAAATATGCCTTTTTTATTTAGAAGAAACCCCTTGCAACTATATCTGAGTTTGTGTTAACGAGCTAGGTTTTTGGAAAGCCCCTAGGTAACCAAAGGATGGAATCTGGTTACTGGTAGAACCTACCTTGTGGTTTTAACATTGGAACTTTTCGGCATCTTCCCTCAGCCTCCAGGAAGGGGAGGGGCTGAAGGTGAATGGATCATTAATGACAATCATGCCTACATAACGAAGCCCCCATAAACTCTCTGAAAGACACTGCTCAGAGAGCTTCTGTGTTGAAAAGAGCACATCCATGTACTGAGAACATGGTGTATCCCAGCTCCCTAGGTAGAAAAACCTGTGTTCAGGACCCTTCTGAATCTTGTCCTGTGTACCTCTCCATCTGGGTATTCATTTTCTTCCTCAAATATCTTTTGGGGTTGAGAAGATGGCTCAGTTAGTAAAGAGCTTGCTGCATAATTATGAGGGTCCGAGTTTGGATCTTGGCATCCATGTAAATGCCAGGTAGTGTGATGGTTCTCCTGTAATCCCAGCATGTGGGAAGCTAAGACAGGTGATCCCCAGAGCAAGGTAGCTAGCTGGACAGGTTGGATCTGTTAGATCAGGGTTCAAGTGAGAGACTTTGAATCATTATATAAGGTAGAAAGCAATTAAGAAAGACACCCAGAATCAACCTTTGGCATTCACTACCAAAGATGTATCATACCGATACATCTCAGTGACAACACAGATGCAAATATACGCATGCAATGCCTTACACATATACACATGCATAATAAATAACCTTCTGTATTTTGGTTATACACTGATTTGGACAGCCGTTTGGGCCACATAAGACCCTGCTTCAAAACAAATCAGGACAAAATAAAACACAACAAACTATCTAGTAATACCTTGATAAATGGAAGCAAAGTATTTCCTGAATTCTACGAGCTACTTTAGCAAACTAATTAAACATAAAGAGAGGATCATAGAAATTTCCAATTAATAGCTAGTTGGTCAGACATACAGCTTGCAATCTAAGACTTGCATTTGGCATCTGAGGGTAAGGGCAATCTTGTGGGACTGAGGTATTTATCTATGGCATTTGATGCTATCTCTAGATAGAGACTGTCAGAATGGAATTGAATGATAAGATATCTATCTGGCATCTACTGGAGAACTGCTGCTTGTTGGGAAGAAATCCCAACACATTTTGGTGACCAGAAGCGAGTGGTGTATGAGAGTAGTTATGATAGTTTGGTGTTTCCTAACTCAAAAAGTACACAAAAATACAGGTGCATAGAACTGTATTTCCTTCTTTTGAGTTTTCTAATCTATATTTGATGCAAGAAGCAAGAAGCAAAAAAGATAACATTGTTGTCTGTGGGTCTGAATGTATGTAGAGGAAATGTCTAGGGTAGCTATATTATAAACAGAAGGACAATAAATGCAGAGAGGGGCAAGTTCTCTACTTTATTCAAATTGGTAAAATAATACCAGAAGTAGACTGTGTTTAGTTACATATATAAGAAGCAATGCACAGAGCAACCACGAGAAAAAGCTTATTAAAGTGCAACTCAAAATACTTTCAAAAAGCCAACACTGAATTCTAAAATAAACTAAAGTAGCCCATGGGAAACAAGGAAAAATAAAACAGAAATGAAAAACTAAATGACACCTTTATACAATAACAATAATTACATTTAATATAAATGTTCCAGTTATATCTCTTAAAAGAGAGATTTGTGGAGATTGAAAATATGATTCAACTAAGTGCTGAGAAACTACCTGAACTCACTTTAATTATGATTATTTAAATATATATATATTCTCTTCTAGAAAGTACAGGGATAGAGAAAGTTATATAGACATTAATCAAAGGAAAGCTGGGCTGGTTATTTTAATATGACATAAAAGAAACTTACCAAAGGTTGAAAGAAATGCAATATTAAAATAAAAGGGTCTGCACATCAAGAATGCATAGCCAAAATGGATATGCAATGAAAACGTTTGTGAAGCAGAATCTAAAGTGGAAGGAGAAACAGGCAAATCCCTAATTACAGACGGTAATTGCAACACCTTCTCTCAATAATTTAACAGTTATACTTGAAATTAATCAGGCTACAGTATAATTCAACAGTGACATTAACAAACAAGAACTAAATGACACATATAAAATATTTCACCTGTCAATAGCAGAATACAGGTAGACTATATCCTGGGCCATTGATCAAATGCAATATAAAGAATTGAAATCATATAGAATGTGTTCTCTGACCACAATAGAATCAAACCAAAAATCGATAACAGATAACAGGGAGATGTCCAAATAACTTGGAAACAGTATATTTCTAAATAATAAAATATGTCTAAATAAAAAAAAGCTTCTGAAAAAATCCATAGATCAACATGAACTTCTCAAGAGAAATAAAATATATTGAACCGAATGAGAAAATAATCCCACAGTTTGTATGAATGGCATGAGGAAGCAGTAGTAAGTGGAAAATTGTAGCACCATCTGTATATACTAGATAAAAGGAAAGTCACAAGTAAACGATACATCTATATCTTGAAAACTTAGAAAAATCAGAGTAAACTAAACACAGGCAAATAGAGCGAAGCAAAAAAATTAAAGCCCAAGTCAATGAAACTGAAAACTGGAAAAGGCGATGAAAGAAAGCTCTGGATCTTAGTTCACAAAATTCACAAAACTTTAGCAAGAATGAAAATGGAAAAAGGGGAATGACACCAAGAACGGGAAGAGGCTGCCTCTGCAGTCCTTGTAGACACCAACAGGGTAGCAAAGGGACTCTCCGAGGAGCTTCACATGTATACATTTGATGTTTATTGACGACACATTTGACATTATGTGGACAGAGGCTAATAAATTTAGATAAAATGGAAAAAATTCTCAAGAAAAAAAAATCCCCACAAACTGTCATAACTCCATGAGAAATAGATAACTTGAATAGCTCTACCAGAGAAATTAAATAGAGCTGGGTCTCCCCGTAGGCCCAGCTGGCCTGGAACTCACAGAGATCCATCTGCCTCTGCCTCCTGAGTGCTGGGATTAAAGGTGTGTGCTGCTATGCTCGGTGAGAAATTAAAATTTTAAATGAACTATTTCCACAAAACATAATCTACAGGCCCAGACAGCTTCAGTAAAGAATTATACTAAACATTTAAATAAAATGGATATCAATTACATGCAATTTATTTTACAAAACAGATGACAGAGGCATATTGTTCAGTTTATTTTGTTATTCTCTCTCTCTCTCTCTCTCTCTCTCTCTCTCTCTCTCTCTGTGTGTGTGTGTGTGTGTGTGTGTGTGTGTCTATGTGCCATTGCATGTGCACAGAGGTCAGAGGAAAACTTTCAGAAGTCAGTTCTTTCTTTCCTCCCTGGAATGCTAGGTTTGAACTCAGGCTATCAGGCTCATATTAACAAGGGTTTTTACTTGTTCCACCAGTCAATTCATTTTATGAAACTAGCATTACTTTGTTGCTAAAACTGCGCAGTAAATGAAAAATTCTGCAGCTCAGTACTGCTCATTATGTATGGATGAAAAATAAAATATTAGAAGATTATGTTTTGACAACATAAAAAGTTCCCTACCCCCATCAAATAGGGCATACTCCTAGGACAGAAAGTTGGTTCATATTTGGCAATCAGTTAATACAATCTACTGTTTTAATAATCTAAGGAAGAAAAATCATAGCAACATATCAACTATTATCCAAAAGCATTTGTTCTCAGGAGGCAGAGGCACGTGGATCTCTGTGCGTTCAAGGCTGAATTGGTGTTCACAGAGAGTTCCAGGTTATCAGGGCTACATGGTGAGACCCTGTCTCAAAGCAAAAACATAAACAAAAGCATTTGTCAAAATTCTGCATTCAATCAGTTCCACATTCATAAGGATTTAAAATGCTTAGGAAAAGAGGAGAATTTCCTCAACTTGATAAAGAAATATGCTATAAATTTACAAGTAAAATCATATTTCATAATGAAAAGTACAAATGCTCCTCCTAAGGTCAGAAACAAGGGAAAGAAGTCCACTCTAACTATTCTAACTCAAGCTAATATTAGAGGTTCTAGCCAGTGCAATCAGAGAAGAAAAAAAGTCATACAGCTTCTAAAGGAAGAAATAAAACTGCCCCTGTTTGAAAACTACAGACCATCTCAAGAAATCCACTGAATAAGCAATCCTAGAATCAATGGGTGAGCTCAGAGTCTCACAAGTTATAAGCTAAGCATAAGAGATGCACTGCATTTCTACATACTAGAAAGTAACAACACCAAAATGAAAAGGAGGGAGGGAGGGAGAGAGAGAGAGAGAGAGAGAGAGAGAGAGAGAGAGAGAGAGATATTGGGAAAATCTTACCTATACATCTAGCAAAAGTGTACATAGTACTTGTCTGTTATAAACCCCCGAACACTGAAGAAAGAAATCAAAGAAGAGCTAAGTAAATGGAGAGATAGGCTATGTTCATTCATAGAGTGTAAACCAACATAGCAAGGTGTCAATTTCCCCCAACTTAATATACAAATTTAGCAAAATTCCTACCAAAGCACTAAGAAGATTCTTAGTACATATAGACATTATCTTAAGAATTATATGAAAAACAAAATGAATAGAATGGCTAAAACAAGTTTTTGAAAATTGGAGTTACATAAAAGAAATGTGTACACTTGGATTGTAAGACGGTCTGTAGCCACAGTGACCAAGACTGTGCAATGCTGTGTAAAGACCAATACATCTATTAATGGGGCAGAATAGAGGACACAGAAATAGACCCCCCAAAGTATGCTGTTGACTTTTTTCCCTAAAAGTATAAAAAGAATTCAGTGGAGGAAAGATGGTTCTTTCAAAGCAAGTGATGCTGCAGTACCTGGACAACTTAAACTACATGTAAACTTCGACCTAAGTGTCATGCGTACTCTATACAGGCCTTAACCAAAGATGGATTATAAGCTTAAGTATAGAAAACTATTGTCCTTTGGGGTAAAAAAGAACATAAGAGACAAGCTTCAGAACCTAGGGATGCACGCAAAGATTCTTAGGTGTCACAGCAGAAGCATGATTTATGACAAGAAAACCGAGAATTTGTTCTTCATCAAAATGAAACTTTTTGTTCTGTGAAAGAATCTGCTAAAAGGAGGAAAGGAAAAGATGTTGACTGGGAGAATACATTTGCAAACTACCCATTCAGCAAAAGACTATGAGTTGGATTACATAAGGAACTCTGGGGGAAAAAGCCTCAATGGTGAGCCAAAAAAAGTAAACAATTCAATTAGAATCTGGACAAAAAAATCATAAACAGACATCCCAGCAAGGGGATCTATGAGTGGAAAATTAACACATGAAAGATGTGAAATATCATTCACCTTTAGAGAAATGCAAATTAAAACTGTAGTAGCTAAAGTAAAAAATAGCAAGAGGGCTGTTGATGTAGTTCAGTTGGTAGAGTGCTTCCTTAGAATGTGCAAAGTCCTGGGCTTGATCTCCAGCACCTCATTAAAAAACAAAACTGGACATAATGTTACATTCCTGTACACCCAGCACTTTTTGGAGGTACAGGCAGGAAGAAGTTCAAAGTCATTCTCAATTATACAGAGAGGGAGTCCAATGTGAGCTACACTGGTTCAAAAGGAAAAAAAAAAAAAAAAAACCAGAAACAAAACAAAACAAAACAAAAAAACATCAGAGCATAAAATGCTGGTGAGGATGCAGAGAAACCAGGCCATTCCCATGCTGCCAATAGGAATGTAAGCGATCCAGGTATGCTGGGAAATTTTGACGAATTTTTTACAAACTAAACATTCAACAAAGAAACAGTACTTTGGAGTGTTTTATTCCAGAAAATTGAGAACTTGTTTAGCTAGAACCTTCCATAAATGACCTTTCATTTAAATGTACTTGATTTGTGTCTAGGAAAAGATTCATTCTAACAACTACATGTAAGTTTAAAATGATCTCTAAGCAATATTTATTTTTCCCCAGCTTTATTAAGATGTAATTACTCATTATAGCGTGCGGGTTTCGGGGAGCACCAGCTGCTGGGTGTGGCGCCAGTCTCCCACAGGTCGCTGGAGGGTGGAGGGTCCTGCGGGGCGCGTCTGCTGTTCGGGTCCCTGGCTCTTGGCCGCTGGGGTGCACGGATTTCACGCACCAAGTTGCTGAGGGTCTCTGGTGCCCGGGCTGGCGGCTCTAGGACCGCTGTCAGCTGCCAGTCGGTTCCGTTTCAATTTCCACCCTGCACTCCCTCTAAGTTTGAGACCCCTTGGCCACCAGGTCACGAGGGGAGGTGTGAGAAACGACAAAAGCAGGGTCTCTGTGAGTCGTGGTTTACAAAGAGATAGCCCTCTCCCAGAAGACTGGATCGTAGGCAGTAAGACACAGAACTCAGCTCAGTCAGACTCAGTGGTACAGCTCCTTTATTCAGTGACTCAGCTCGGCTCCAGGTCTTAGTGATTCAGCTCCAATTAATTAGGGGAAACCAGGGGGGAAACCAGGATACTTATACTGTGGGGGCAGTGGTAAAAGCCTTAATTGATAGGTGCTTTTAGGATGCCCTATTTACATGTGGTGGTGGGCTCCTGCCAGGCTGCCAGACATTGTCTGATTATCACACAGGAAAACCTGGCAGTTCCTATGCTAGAGGCCATGTTTTTGGTAGGGCATCTGTGGCGGCCACTTCAAAAGGTGAATCAGGAAGAGAGGTAGGAGGCCCCCTGCTGAAAAGAGGAGTCTTTCCATCAGGCGCCAAGCTCCTTAGAGCTATCCGGACATGGAAGACTGCGACCCTCACAGCAGGATTCCCCAACAACTCATGAGTGATTATAACTGACAAATAAAAATTATATTTATGATGCTTGATGTGATGTTTTGATATATGCATACATTGTGAAATGATTAAATCAAGCTAATTAACATATCTATCACATCACATGTTTATTATTTTTTGTGGTAAGAACATTCAAGATTTAACTCCTAGCAATTTTTCAAGTATATAAAACCCTGTTAACTATAGTCATCATACTGTACATTAGACCTCTGGAACTATTTTTCTATCCTAGCTAAAACTTTGTATCCTTTGACCAGCATCTACTCACCCTCCACACCCATGGCATCCAACATTCAGTGCTCTGCTTCTATGAGTTTGACCCTTAGATTTCAGATGTAAGCAATTCAATGTTTGTCTTTTGGTGCCTGGCTTATTTTACTTAATGTCTTTCAGATTCACGTACTTTGTCACAAACGGCAATATTCCCTCCGTTTAGAAGGCTGAATAGTATTTTGTTGTGTACATGCAGCCAACCCACTATATTTATGAGTTCCACCTTCTTAAATTCAACCTACTTGGAATGGAAAACATTTAGGAAAATTGTTCTATACTAAATGTATGCAGGCTTGCTCTTGTCATCACCCACTAAACAATGCAATATAGCAGACATTTACAAGGCATTGGCATTCTATTTGGTGTAGGTAATCCAAGGGATATACATAGGTTATATGCAAACACTGCACCATTTTATATAAAGGTCTTGAGTAACCCTAAATTTTAGTATTCAGGGAGATCCTGGAAGCAATTAGTGAAGGATAGTTATTCAACACATTTCCTTATCTGTTCTTCCATAGATGGGCAATAGTTGGACTCTGTGTCTTGGTTTTTGCAAATAGTGCTACAATGAACATGAGCGTCTACATATTTCTTTGACATACTGATTCTCTTTTAAATATATACTGAAAAGTAGGATTTCTGGATCATGTGTTGGTTCTGTTCTATATGGAATGAAGGCATCAACTTGGACTGAAGTTCACTCAGTGCTGGTCTGGGGTAGGTTATGCTTCTAAGCTCACTGTCATTGTTGGCAGGCAGGACTAGTTTCTTGTCTTGTAGTCTCCTCCAAAAGGCACCTCACAGCATGCTACTAACTCACCTGATGAAGCAAGCAAGATGAGCCTGAGAGACAGAATGAGAGCAAGACAGAAGTCACAATCTTTTATCAACGAATCTTGCATGTGTCGTGAAATGCTATCATTTTGCTGTGCTCTTTTGTGAAGAGCAGTGACTAGCTCCAGTCCCCATGTGGCCTAAGGGAATACATTAGTGCATGTGTACAAGGACAGTTGGGAGCCAGATAAGAAGTTGCCTCCACATGGTGCAGATATCTGGTGAATGGAAGATGAGTTGTGAGGTTATATAGTCTGAAGCCAATCTGAAGGAGCAAACTATACATTGGCACTAGCAAAGCCAATCTCTTGGGACAAACACAGGTCAAGCACATTTCATTGAAGGTCCTCTCATTAATCTTGCACTGTCTCTGAAACTCCTGGCATTACCCACTATAGCTAAGGCAGATTCAAAGTAGAAGACACCCCACTTTAAATATACCTCACTTGGGAGAAATATCACAACTTTTAAGAAAAAAAAAATCATCATGTCAGATTCCAATTTGAAATGGGGAAAATGAAGCTCCCGGGAATAAAATTTAGGGAAAATTGTTGGGGAGATGCCTAGAATATTCTGGGTGGTCTGTGTAAGCCCTTGGAGGGGCCTGTGAGTGGGAGAGAGGAGCTTCCATCCAGCTCAGCCTGGACCACTGCTGCATTTCAGCTGTGTCAGGCATACCATTCTCCATCCACCTCAGGTTGCAGTTAAGGAGCTTGTTGCTATTTTACTGATGAGAAAGAGAAAGCCAAAGTTTAAGGAGACAGTGGCTGGAGAAAGTGTAGTGAGAATTTGAGTGCTGCTCTGTGTAGCTTTATTCCCTTGGGCTAAATAGCATGATCCCCTAACCCCTTCCACATTCACATCTATCCAAAACCTCAGGATGTGGCAGTGTCCTTAAAGGCATGTCATTAAGGAGCTGGAGAGATGGCTCAGTGGTTAAGAGCACTGGCTGCTCTTGCAGAGGACCTGGGTTCAATTCCCAGAAATTCCCATATGGTGGCTAACAACCATCTGTAACTCCAGTTTTAGGGAATCTGACACCCTCTTACCTCCACAGGCATTTCATAACACAGGTGCACTTACATACATGGAGGTAATACACTCATACACTTAAAATAAAAAGGACATATATCATTAAAAGATCTCACTAGATATGGGTGGACCCTAAATCCAGTGACAGGAATCTTTATTTATCTAATAAAAGACAGTAACATGCAGAGAGAGAGAGAGAGAGAGAGACAGAGAGAGAGAGAGAGACAGAGAGAGAGACAGAGAGAGAGACAGAGACAGAGAGACAGAGACAGAGACAGAGAGACAGAGACAGAGAGACAGAGAGACAGAGAGACAGAGAGAGACAGGGTGACAGAGAAAGGAATCATGAGAAGACGAAGGCAGCAAATAGGGTGAAGTAGCCACAGATCAAGAACTTCAGGGGCTGCCAGGAGCCCCCAGAGGCTTGAAAAAGGCCAAGAAAGGCCCTTCCCCCTTCAGAGGGAACCTGTCCTACCTACCAGTGACTGGGTCTTAGGCTTCTCACCTCCCAGTGTGAGCAAATAAATTTCAGCTGTTCTAAGCCACCTGGTGGTGGTACTCAGTTATGGCAGCTCAGGAAACTGCTGGAACTCCTGAAGTGGACACCAGGCCACGTGTCCCATACAATACTGTTGCTGGGACTTCTTTTTATTTAATTATTTTAATTTCTGAGAATTTCATGCATTAGTGTTGTATTTACATTGTTCCACCCTTCTTCTTCCCCCTCTTTCTCCACATCCCTCCCCACTCCCTCTCATTTCCTGATCTCTTCTTTAATTATTGTTGTTACGGGACTGGAGAAATGGCTCAGCAGTTAAGAACACTGACTGCTTTTGCAGAGGACCTGGGCTCAATTCCCAGCACCCACATGGCAGCTAACAACCATCTATAACCCCAGTTTCAGGGGATCTGACATCTTCTTCTGACCTCTTCGGGCATTGCATGACATGGATGCACTTACATACATGCAGGCAATACACTCATACACATAAAATAAAAATAATAAAAAATTATTATTGTTACATATTGTGTGTGAGTGTGTGTGTCTATAAACAATCTACTATATTCATTTAGTGGTTCTAGTATGTACATGTGTTTATGTACATGTCCTTCTTCCATGGAGTCGTCATCCCACATGTCTGTCCCCCTCCCCAGAAAGGCAGTCTGGCTATTGTCCTTGGTGAAATCTTGTTACAGCGAGATCTGCATCCACTTATCTTTATGAATTCAGGTCCTGAGCTCCATCCCTGCTCCTCCTCTGGTCTCTTCTTAGTTTAACACTCATCTAAACTGGACTTCTGACAAGGTTGGGGGCTGGGGGAACAAAACTGGACATCTTATTTTTTGTCTCTTGCTGCCCCCTGCTGTTCAACTCTTTGCTGGACTTAGTTTTCTCTTTTTCCCTTTGTGTGTGTGTGTGTGTGTGTGTGTGTTTGTGTGTGTGTTGTGTGTGTGCATTTGTGTGTGGTGTGTGTGCGTGTGTTTGTGTGTGTGTCTGTGTGTGTTGTGTGTGCATGTTTGCGTGTGTTGTGTGTATGCGTGTTTGTGTGTGTGTGCGTTTGTGTGTGCTGTGTGTGTATGTTTGTGTGTGTATGTTTGCATGTGTTGTGTGTATGCGTGTTTGTGTGTGTGTGCGTTTGTGTGTGCTGTGTGTACATATTTGTGTGTGTTGTGTGTGCGTATTTGTGTGTGTGTCTGTGTGTGTTGTATGTGTATGTTTGTGTGTGTTGTGTGTGCATATTTGTGTGTGTTGTGTGTGTATGTTTGTGTGTGTTGTGTGTATGTGTTTGTGTGTGTGTGCATTTATGTGTGTGTATGTTTGTGTGTGTGTGGTTTGTGTGTATGTTTGTGTGTGTGTGGTTTGTGTGTGTGTTGTGTGTGTATGTTTGTGTGTGTGTTGTGTGTGTATGTTTGTGTGTGTGTTGGGTGTGTGTCTCTGCAAGTATGTTTGGATGTGCATACATGGGTGCATGCATGTGAATGCCTGTTCCTCTTCTGGTGCCAACCACCTTGTGTTTTGCAACAAGGTCTCTCACTGGGACCTGGAGCTCATCATAGGCTAGGCTGGCTGGCCAGTGAGTCCCAAGAATCTGCCCATATTTGCTTCCTCAGCGCAGGAATTCCAAGAGTGTGCCACTACAACCAACTTTGTTTTACTTGGGTGCTGGGGATGGACCTCTACAGCACTTTACAGACCGAGCTATCTCGGACCTCCCTTTTTAAATTTAAATGAGGAAATGAACAGATAGCTCCACATAAGAGGATGGATGAGGATGGAACAAAGTGCCTCGAAACAAAAGCACGGGCATTTCTCTATCAAACGCTCTTAGTTTATTTTTTGATGAAGAAATGGAAAATGTCATTTTTAAGACATATTTACATTTAGCTGATTGATCTTCTTAAACACATACAAGTGCAGTCAAGGTGCACTTCAACTTACCATGGAGTTACATTTCAATAAACTATGTGTAATCTTCTGAAAGACCTAGCTTTTCCTAGCTCACCCTAAACATGCTCAGAACACTTACATTCAGCTACAGTTTGGCAAAACCATTCTAACACAAAGCCTATTTGAAAATAAAGTTTTCATTGCCTTTGTGATTTCTCCAATGCTGTATTGAAAGTGAAAAACCAAATTGTCATGTGATCATGGGGTACTCCAAGTTTGGCTTCTATTGAATGGGTTGCCACTTAGTACCATAGTTAAAGTTGAAAATCCTTTATCAGAACGGTTCAAAGTTTGGGACCATCTGTATATTACCACTGAGCTTCAACCCACTGAGCCATCTCCCCAGTTTTGATACAACACTTAAAAAATAATCTCTGAGCTGGGCATGGTGATGCATGTCTTTAACTGCAGTGCTTTGGAGGCAAAAGCAGGAAGCTTTCTGTGAGATTGAGGCCAGCCTGGCCTCCATAGTAAGTTCTAGATCAGCTTGGGCTGTAGGGAGACTCTGTCTCAAAGATAATTGCTCATTCTCTTAAGAGTGCCCCAAATCGAGTTTTTTAGATAGGCCCACTGAAGGGATACTCCAATTGCCTCACCCTGCACCCCTGTTCAGCATGGAAGAAGCCAGAGCAGTCTGCGTCCCTATTCCCTATTGACAATTTGGGTAACCCCTTCAGAGGATGGTGTGATAAGAAGAGGAGGTAGGAATTGTCTAGGCAGTTAGGGTAAAAAGACCCCAAAGAAAAGTAGCCAGTTTCTTGGCTAAAACTCACAAGGTTCTTGGGCCTCTTAGCAACCTACTCCGTCCCAAAAGCAAAAAATGTCGAAAATATTTGGGAGCTTTTATCTAATACTTACAAGATTTTAGACTTACCTCTTCAGAAGGGGGAGTGTTAGAGTAGCCCAAAGCCCCATAAAAATTTTAAATAAATCAAAGAAGAAGAAAAAGTACATGAAGTTATCAGAAAAAAAGTGATGGGGAGATATGGGAGGAGTTAGAGGGGAGGGAGTGGGCATGGATTTGATCAAACACCTTATACGCATGTATGAAATTCTCAATAAATTATTTATTTAAAAAAAAGAGTGTCCCAAATCCTGATGCTCTGCTTTGCCTTGTTGATTGGGGTGAGGAGATTGTGGCTCGAATTTTTCAAAATCTCTGCCTCTTTCTGGATTTCTGGAAGGTGCTCTTTTCAGGACTGGACCAAAACATAGGTTTGGTGAGGAAATTCTCCCATGTTTACATATCCAAGTGGGGTAACAGAATCAAGAAGTTCTCCAGGGACCTCTGCCAGGGTAATGGTAATGAAGTTAACAACCATGAAGTCATTTATTGACAGCACTTATAACTACAGAGTCAAGATGATTATTCTGATGCTGCTGCTGGTATGGAAGGCAGGCCTGTCAAACCTGTTCTACAGTTAAGATCATGGCTAGCTTCCCCCCTGGGTCTATGGTTCTGTGCCAATCAATGAGGCAGTTCATTTTGGCCCTTTCCTGGTCAATCACCAATTTCTTCTGGTCCTTTGGGTCCCTGGTGCTACTAGGGGCTGGTGATGAGTATCGTGAGGCTGTGTCTATTTGGAATAGACTGCGTAGGGGAAGGGATGCACAGTTGTCATAATCACATCTCTAACTAAGAGTTCTATTTGCTGAACATTCCAGATTTTATTTAAATTCAACTTTTTAAAAAAGATTTATTTTTATTGTATGTGTATGAGTGTGCCTGTGGAAGGCAGAAGAGAGTGTCCAGATTGAACTGGAATTTATAGACAGTTATAAGTGTCCATGTGGGTGCTGGGATTTGAACATGGGTGGGTCCTCTGCAAGAG
The DNA here is from genome assembly GCF_000622305.1 of Nannospalax galili. Taxonomy (NCBI): domain Eukaryota; kingdom Metazoa; phylum Chordata; class Mammalia; order Rodentia; family Spalacidae; genus Nannospalax; species Nannospalax galili. Next base: position 354,320 of record NW_008336056.1, on the reverse strand, counting down.
CAGTAAGTGCTCATAACCACTGAATCATCTCTCCATCTCTGGTTCAACTTTTTAAAATGAAGGAAACATAATCTTGGTGAGTAAATATTAAAAAATTAGATCTTGTTGTTGAATATGTCAATGCTGCTGTAATGAAATGCTTCTTCTAATTACATGGTTATTAAATAAATAATTTAAAAAATAGATCATTTAGGCCTCATAAAAGCTGTACCCCTCTAAACTTGAGTAGGGAGATAAAATGAGTTTGAAGTCAACCTTCATCTTGGAACACATGGAAAATTCTCATTATTGGAAATTTGCATCTGACTCTTAATGGCAAAAATAAAAATAAAAGTTTTCTTAAGAAGTGACCAGAAAGAGAACATTTAAAAACACCTCAATTGCAGCCCTTAATGAGTGATTTAGCCCTGGGTTTGTTCACCTGGTGGTGCATCAGAATCACTCAGAAGGCTTGATGACCATAAGTGCTGCTTGGGGGATGGGCCCTAGATGTTCTGAGTCAGTAGGTCTGGGGCAGGATCCTGAGAACTTGCATTTCCAACTCCCAGGTAACTATTAGGAAAACACTGAGAAGAACTCATTAGACTGTTCATCCTGAGACTTGGTCAAATTTTGGAATCATCTGGGGGACTTAAAAATTAATGACGCCTGGATCCCACCCAAGGGACTCCAGTTTAATTTGTATGTAGTAAGATCTAGGCATTTGGGACTCTTTTAGCACCCCAGATGATTGTAATGTGTAGCAGAGTTGGAGAACTGCTAATAATATTGGGGGTGGGGAACTCCTATGTTAAGAACAGTGGGGGTTTTGGAGGCCCAGAATGTATGAAGCGGTCGAATGCCCTGTGGAAGTTATCAATACCTAGAGGAAGTCACATCTCACCAAGAAATGGCCCTGGGAAGTCATGAGCAGCAGCACTAAGGTACCATGTCTGTACCAAAAAGAACCACAGGTGGGCTTTACTTAAGATGTGCAAAGCTCCAGGCTGCATAAAACAATAAAAAGCCCAGGAGGTTTTTTTTCCTCCCCTAAAATGCAGCTTGCTACACAAGTCATGCAAGACAGCCAGCCACCCAAGAACACCTGGCTGCTGGCCACAACAGCTGCCTGTTACTGTCACCACTAATGAACTGACACCAGTTCCAGCGACAAGGCCCTGTGACCAGTGCTCTCTTTGTTTGAGAACAAATGATGCACATTTCTCTCTTCTGTCTTTCTGAGCAGCCCTTTGTCCAGCCTTCTCAGAAGTGCCTGCAGTCTGATAAAGCATATGTATCCTTGGTCAGTGCTTTCTGTGGAAAGCTTCTTCTCTGTAGTCATTTTATCTTGACAGCCTCCTTCACATGACACTCGTCCTGGACAGTGAAAATGGGTGGGGAGGGAGCAGGCTTGTGCTCAGAATTGCAACGCACAGGGCTTGGCAGCGACAACTTTGCCCACTGCTGAGTTCTTAGTTTTACATAAGAAACTCATGGCATGCTGGCAAGATGGCTCAGCAGGTAAAGGCAGTCGCAGCCAAGCCTGACCACCTAATTTTGGGTCCCACGGGATGAAAGGAGTGAACTGACTCCTACAAGTTGTTCTCTGACCTCCACGCTGGTACCATAACATGTGCATGTGCCCCCACCCCCCACTAAATAAAAAATAAATAAATAAATAAATAAATGTGCAAAAAAGAACAAAGAAACACACTGCTACTTGAGTAGAAAAGGCCTTAATGGATATTGGTAACTTCTATAAATCCAAGCTTAACCTCAGTGTGCTGAGGGAACCACCACTGCAGCCCTATTTGGCCTTGGGAAAAGCCAAGGCCACTGCTGCTGCTCCCACTCAGTTTCCCTCAGGGTGTGGTACCATACATCTCTGGCTCCTCCAGAACCTGGACGCCTCCAGTGCTGCCTTCATTGATGAACACCCCGTGACCCTCGCTCCTTACAAGGAGCCTCTTCATAAGTCCCAGATGAGTGAGTGTGAACCTGCACAAGCCTCACCCTGGCTAGAAACCTAGGTTCCTACTGCATCTGACCATGAAGACTGGGAATTCCTCCAAATACTGCAAAGGTCTTCCGTAGCCAGGGAGGGTGGTAAGGGGAAGTCATCCTCATCATCCTTGTTCTCGTTCCGTAGACGCTTGCTCCCTGCTTTCCTCTTTTCTGACCTGCAGACCTTCTCCATCAGTGTTCCCCACCCCACCTGTAGCAGGTAGGGCAATCTTTCCAGCTCTCTCCATCCCCTGTTCCTCTCATGGAAGGGTTTCACTGTCAACCACTGCTTGTTTCAAACAGCCAATGTGTGGAATGAAGGAATTCAAGGAACGAACTACATACCTGCTTTGTGTGAAATGCCTCCTCTGTGATCCTATAAAAGATTCCCATGCAAGGAAAGCCAAGGGCAGAGCATTTGGAATGCTGCTGTCTGGACCTGTTCTGAACCCCAGGTATAAAACAGGAAAGAGGAGTTGGCCATCCATATGCAATTGGAGCTCACCTTCCTGCCTAGCCTTCCTCCTTGCAGATGACAGCCACTGGCAGGTCTTCCGGCAGCAAACTTTGTTTCAGTCTCCAGAAGCCACATGTGGGAGCCCCACGAAGGCAGGGTGTGTTCTCTGTCATTCTTCCCTAGGCTTGCTGGGTGTAAGGGGGGCTTATCTGTTGACTGTGCCACGTCTTGCCAATAGGACCCTGTGCTGGCCTGTGCATTATGCTGTCATTTCCCTTACTTTGGCAACAGATATTTTCATTAGTTCAGGTCTGATGATGGGGACACCCAAGGTAGGGGGATGAGAAACTTGTCTAAACTCAAGTACAATATGGCTGAAGCCCAAACGGACTCCAGAGCCATCACTCTATTTCACAGTAAAAATAGTCCATTTAAAAACAATATTTTGTTTATTATTTTACATATGAGTATATTGCTTGTATGTGTGTTAGTGTACCCATGTCATGCAATGCCCTCAGAGATCAGAAGAGGGCATCGAATTCCCCTGGAACTAGAGTTATGGATGGTTGTTAGCTACCATGTGGGTGCTGGGAATCGAACCTGGGTCCTCTGCAAGAGTAACCAGTGCTCTTAACTGCTGAGCCATCTCACCAACATCCATCTTTTCTGAATATATAAATTGTATGTTGCTCACAAAAATCTATACAAGCCAGGTAAGTTAAAGGAAAAGGCCACATGTACCTGTCATCCAACACTGAGATAATAGCATTTCTTTGTGAGTGTGTTACACACACACACACACACACACACACACACACACACACACCCTTCAAGAGGACAATGTTTTGGAGAGATGACTCAGTTGGTAAAATACTTGCCTTGCAAACATGAAGGCCTGAGTTCAGATACCCAGAACCCATGTAAAGAAGGGCATGGTGGCATGCAACTGTAGGTGGAAGGTAGCTGAGGACCAATGCCTGAGGTTGTCCTTGGACCTCCACATGCATACCATACATGCACTCTCCCCCACATACACAGGAGCGGGGGGGATGTTCAGGCAATCAGAGAGAGTCTCCCGTCTTAGTCATTTTCAAATTTAAGCTGCACAATACATATGGATGAAAATTGCTTGGAAACATCCAAATTTTCTCTATTTGTTTATTCTTCAGTAGCAGAGGACAATGACTGTTACAACTGAGTCCAAACATCGACCACCCAATTTGATGCAGCAGGAGCTTCTCTCCAGAGCTATGAATCATGCAGGTCTGGTGGTGGAAAGATGGTGCACTTACAAAAGTGGGGAGACTGTGCTGCCCTCACAGGAAGGAGGCAGGGCCACCTCACTGAGGCCGAGACCATTCTAGTCTGCACATGTGTCTTTGGAAAGCCAGTGGAGTACTCCCTTATGACAAAGAAGCAAATACTGGAGGGAACAGAGAATGCTTCATTCTTGGCCAAGCCCAGGCCCTTTTTGGCTTTTGCCTTAGTGAGCTGGGAAGAGGTTAGCCAAGGTATAGCATGGGTTGCTAGCAGATAATAGCACAGATGTGGAAGGTGGTTGTGCATGGTGTCATTGTTTGCCTTGTATTAATTACTTATTACAGCAGAGTCAGCAGCAGATTTTCTCTTCTTGGCAAACACATCACTTAATTTTATTGTTTGACATGTGTTTGTTAGTCAACTACCTTGGGGGAAAATAGCAACATTAGACTAAATATTAGAGGTGTTTTCTTCCAGATTTTATTATGTATAGACACAAAGCTTTATGTCGATTGGAAGAAATGTTTCTCCACTTTATTAAACTTGGGACTTCTTCAAGAAAATGTCACCGAACAAAATAAAATCTGCTATTGGCACTAGCATATCTACTATTGTGTGGAAGAAGATCAAAATAGCAATGTCAGCTATTAAAAAGAGCAAAACTCATTCCATCTACTTTTCCATTGTTTGCTAAGTGAATTCAGTTGTAAGCAAAATAGATGATGGAAAAACAATATGTTATTTCTCTTTTTCTGCAATGCTTGGCACTGGCACTGGGCTTCCATGTGGTTTAAGCAGTCCTTAGAAAGGCGAGTAAGGGACTGGTGAGGCCCCCAGAGCCGGCAGTTACACCCTCACGGTTTGCCATTTTGCTCTTGGCTGGAGACCCAGTGTAACGCTTTATAAAATTTATCTTTCTTTGGAACACGTTTCTTTACATTAAGTATATGAGAAGGAGATTCGACTAAAAAGCAAAGACCTTTTGCCAAAATTGATGGTCTTTGAAGATGATATATTTCAGAGGAGACATGTTTACTTATTGAATCAAATGAAAACAGTTGCCTTGGTAGAGGCTGCATGATTCTAAAGTACCATCAAGAGCCACTTTTTTGCTATGTGAAGGATTTAATGAATATAAATTCCCTTTCACAAATTTTAGTGTAAAAATAACTTTGGACATTTTTCCATAATCCAGGCAGTTCTGACTTTGAAATTCTATTCTGTTGCACTCGAAGGGCTGTGGAAGTCTTAGGGCTAAGACTGTGTCATTTTAAGAAGGGAGAGTTTATTGAAGATTTATTTTTCTACTTCCTCCACACCATAACTGAACCCCCCTGGCTTTATTGGGATTTACGTGACAAAAGTTGTACATCTTTAACATGTTTGACCTTGATATTTTGAAATACATATACGTTTATAAAACAATCACCACAACTGAACTAGCATAGCCATTGCCTCACTGTGTTAAACTCCTTTTTGTGTGTGTGTTGAGAACATGTAAGCTCAACTCTCTTAGGAAATTCAAATGTGTGATTAGGTGTTGTTGACTGTTGACACTGTGCTGCACTCAAACTTGCTTGTCCACATACCAAACTCTTCTACCCTCTGACCAACCTCTCCACAAACCTTCCCCTCAGCCTCTGGAGACTGCTATTCTATTTTCTACTTTTATAAGACTCTGACTTTTTTAGATTCTACGTGTAAGTGGGATCATACAATGTCTAGATTATTTCACATAATGTAATGTACTCTAGGTTCATCCATGTTGTCACAAATGTCAGGGTTTGTTTTTTAAAGGCTGAATAATATTCTAATATACACATGCATGCACGCGTACACACGTGCACACACATCATTCTTCTATCCATTCACTGACAGACACAACTTGATTCCATGTCTTGGCTACTGTGAAGAATCCTACAATGAATATAGTGTGCAGATGTCTCTGTGAGATAAAGACTTACTGTGCTCTTTGTCAGAGCTCATGTCTGAAGTATGGGTTTCAGTCTTGAGTATCACAACTTAAGAACAACAATAACCAACTCAGGTAATTTAGGTATGAATATAGAAAAATTAGAATTGTTAAAGATTTAAAAATTATGGGGATGAGAGATGGCTTAGAGGTTAAGAACACTTGCTGCTCCAGTAGTGGACCTGAGTTTGATTTTCAGCACCCATGTCAGGCAGCTCACAACCACATGTTATTCCAGTTCCAGGGGCTCTGATGCCTCTGTCCTCCTTGCAGCACCCACACTCACATGCACATCCCCCCCCCACATAATTAAAAATAAAAGAAATCTTCCTCAATGATCCCTGAGCCTTTGGAGGCAGAAGTTTGATACAGATGTCCAGCTTAGGAATAATCACTCTGCAGTCTTTTAGTCTCTAGATGTTGGAGAGTTATGGGTTTCTACCTTAATTACTATCTGCTGCATAAGGAAGCTTCTCTGGGGAGAGTTGAGTGATGTGTTAATCTATGTGTATAACAATTAGTCAATTAGTCATTAGGAGCCACTTTAATCATATATATATGATATATATATCATATATATATCAGAGTAATAGTATTAAGCTGTCCCAGTGGTCCTGTGGCTCCTCTAGCCACAGTTTCTCAGCCTGATCTCAGTGTCAGATATGGGCTCCGTATTATGAAGCAGACCTTAAATCCAATTAGAAAGTGATTGGTTTCTCCCATAATTCATGCCACAATTGTACCAGAGGTCATATCTTGCCAGGCTAGTTGTTGTTAAAGCACACAGGATTCAAAGCTGGGTAAGGTTAATGGTTAATTTTCTCTTCAGGTAGCATACATAGCACCTTCCAGCACTGTGGATGCTAACCAATAGAGATGAAGCTTTGAAGTTGGCACCAGCTGGATGTCTCCTTGTTTGTTCTACAGCTTATGTATATGTATCTTCAGCAATAAGATCTTACCATCAAGTTCTGGTGGGTAACCAAGAGCAAGGGCAATGGCCAGTATTGTTTGAGGGTCTAGGGACCCCTGGTCAAGAGCTTCACCAGCAACTCTAAAAGCCACAAAAACGTGGAATTGTATACTTCAAGCCCTGAAAGTAGAAACCTGCCTATCAAGATTGCTATATCCAGCAAACTATCATTTAAAGATTTTAACAATTTTTATTTTCATATGTGCAGGTGCCTATAGAGGCCAGCAGAGGGTGTTGGATCCCTTGGAGCAGGAGTTATAGGCTGTTGTGAGTCACCTGTTGTGAGTTCTGGGAACTATAACTTAAGTATTCTGCAAGAGCAGTGTGTGCCCTTAACCAACAAATCATCTCTTCATCCCTGCAAACTATCATTGAAAGTTGATGGAGAAATAAGGACATTTCAAGACAGCGAAAACTAAAGCAATTCATGGCAACCAAGCATGTACTGCAAAAAAAAAAAAAAAAAAAAAAAAAAAAAAATGCTTAAGGGAATACTATCCACAGTTAAGAGGAAGAACAGTGGTCTCCATCACAAAAACATAGGAAAGAATAAATTTTATGAGAATGGATGAACAAAGGAGAGCTAGGAAGGACTCCATCACACCCAACACAGCACATCAGCAAATCTGTAACAGTAATAAGAGAGGGTGAAAAGAACAAACATAATCCAACCAACCAGAAAGACACCAACAAACCATAGGAATTAGCAAACCCCTATCAACAGCAATGTTAAATGCAAAGGACCCTCAACTCATCACTAAAAAGATGTATATTAATGACAATGATTTGTTGTCTCCAAGAAACATGCTTCACTGGCAAAAGCACCATAGACTGAGAATCGAAGGGTAAAAATCGACCCTACACCAAATGGAAGTGGAAATCAAACTGGCAAAGCTAAGACATCTGATAAAATCAACTTCAAACAAATATTAGTCAGAAGAAAGATCATTACATATTAATAAAGGAAATAATTCATCAATTGTAATAATTATAAATATATATGCATGAACTATTGGGGCTCCTAACTTCATAAAAGAAACACTAAGGCTATAAAAGGTCAGATGAGTTCTTATATAATAATAGTGTATAGATCACATTATAGACCACAAAGCAAGTCTAGTGAATATAAAAGAAATTTAATATATTTTATTGGATCCCTGTATAATAAAACTAGAAATCAGCAGCCAGAGAAACCACAGAAACTACTCCAATACTTAGAGATTGAACAATATCATCTTAAATGGGCAGTGGATCAGTGAAGAAATCAAGGAAAAATTTGTTATTTTCAGATGAGAATATTGTTATTTTAGGTTATTATATAAAGAACACAGGTCCTTCATGTCTTTTATCTTCAGACACAATGGTGTCCCTATTCTTTGGACAGTATGCATGCAAAGAGGAAGCTGAACTCCAAGGTGAGCTGTCATTCTTCTCCCCAGGACATATTTTAAAGAGAGGAGGCTCAGTTTTAAAGAGCTGGTATGCCAATACCTTGCAAATTTCTATAGATACATAATTTTGCAATATCATTAAGTATTGACCCGAGAGAAAGAGTATGAAGCCAGACAAAAAGGCAGGGGGAAAATAACTAAGCAAAATGCAAAGGCTAGCATGCATATTTTAAAATACTCTCCTCACTGGAAACCACATGAATGCAAATTCAGAAAACAGTCACATACTGTATTTCATCTACGTAAATGGCAAACTTTAAAATAACCTGGGTATTCAATTCTGGAGACAATGTAATTAATGTGGCTTCACATTTTTATAAGTTCTGTGAGTGCAAAGTGGATGCTCTTTTTTCACAACAGCATTTCACAACGCATATTAATAGTTAATATTAACAATTAATAAATGAGTTCATCCTCTTTGGGTCAATATATAGGCTTATGGAACTCTCTTAAGAATGAAAAATGCAGACAAGTCACCCACTAACATATTCACTGCAGTTCCAGTTAGACCAGCAATTGCAAAGAATCTTTATTTCACGAAAAGGAAATGAAAAACAAAGTATGTAATGTGACTTAGTTATGTACCCATCAACCGTTCATAAAGTCATCGGAAAAATTAAAAGTATATGAGGACCTCAAGCTGAAGAAAACACATGAATTAAAAATATAAACAGAATCATAAAATTTACTATTCTATTCTCTGGGTGGTGTAACAATGAATATTTTGTTTTCTCTCTTTCATTCCTTTCCCTTTCCCTCTCTCTGTCTGTCCCTTTCTCCCTTCTTTTCTTTTTCTGTATGAACATGTTTGTGTGTGCACATGGGTGTACATGTACATGGGTACATGTGCACATAGATGCCAGGAGTCAACATCAGATGTCTTCCACGCTGTTCCCTGAGCCCTAGAGATGGCATAAATGTCTTCGTTAGGGCTGAGCCCTCATCTCATCCATCACTTTTTCTCAGCACCTTGTGCAGCCATGACTTGGCATTTACCACCTCGCACTGGAAAGAAAGTCTCCTCTGATTAAAGATGGGAGCAGCAGTTGTCCATGGGTACAAACATACAAGTGCAGAAGGCAATTTGACACTATGCCAATTTGGTTAAGTGACAATATTCAGCTCCCACCCCCACCCCCAAGAACCTATGACCTTCCCCATCATGAGTTTTTGACCAGGTTTACAGTACCAGGGATGGATTCTGTCTTGTGGCGTGTCCTTATATCCAATCAGAAATGCTCCTGCTCCACAAGTGGGCACTTCTTGCCTCCTTAAATTTTTTTTTTTTTTAGACAGGGTCCCACTATTCAGCCTTGGCTGCTCTGGGACTCTCTATGTAGACCAGGCTGGGTTTGAACACAGATCCTCAGGCCTCCCAAGTGCTGGGATTAAAGTCGTTCCCCACCACGCCTACCCGACCACTTCCTTAATTTTTGAGACATTTTCTCATTGAACCTGGAGCTAATCAATTTGGTAGGCTGGCTGACTGACGAACTCGGAAGCATCTGCTTGCGTCTGCCCTCCAAGCACTGGGGTTACAGATGTGCACCACTGTGTCTGGCTTTCTAGGTGGGCACTGGGGGTCCAAACTCATATCGCCAAGCTTGCAGGGCAGGTAGTTTACTGACTGAACTATATCCCCAAACTCCTGTTTTTATGTGCCAGTTTTTGTGTTTGTGTGTTCATGTCTTCATGGGTAGGTATGTGGACGTGTGTGTGTGTGTATGTGTGTGTGTGTGTGTGTGTGTGTGTGTGTGTGTGTGTGTGTGTGTGTGTGTGTGTGAGGCCAGAGGTCAACCTCAGGTGTCTTCCTCAGTTGCACTCTGGTTTTTGAGACAGGGGTTGCCACTTTTACCTGGAATTCATCTGTTCTGCTTGGCTGGCCAGCTAAGTCACAGGAATCTGTATGTCTCTGCCACTCTAGCACAAGGATTACAGATGTGCTCCACCATGCTCAGTATTTTTGTGGGGGTTCTGGGGATTGAACTCAGGTCCTCATACTTGCATAGCAAGCATTTTACCAACTGAGTTATCTCCCTAGCCTCTTTATCCTCCTCCTCCTCCTCTTCCTCCTCCTCCTCCTCCTCCTCCTCCTCTTCCTCCTCTTCCTCCTCCTCCTCTTCCTTCTCCTCCTCTTTCT
>NW_008336056.1:324347-344059 GCF_000622305.1 Nannospalax galili | reverse complement strand
TCCTCCTCCTCTTCCTCCTCCTCCTCCTCCTCCTCCTCTTTCTTTTCCTCCTCCTTTTCTTTCTCCTCACTCTTTTTTGAGACAAGTTTTTCCTATTCAATCCTCTTACTTTTCTGGGTTTACAGGTTTCCACCATCATATCCAGCTTCAATTTGTTCTTGAGAGACTTAATTCAATCCTTGAAACAAGACATAAATTCATTCACAAGGGCAGTGTTCCATTAACCTAATAATTTCCCAAAGGCTCCAGTTTCTAATAATGAATTGAAGAATTGAGGTTCAAAATGTTTTTTTTAGGGGGGAGGGACAAATTACATGGGAACCATTGCAGGCATCCACAGTAAGTACACACATGCATGCATGTGGAAAGTTGCCTAGTGATGATAGCGCCACTCACCCGCTGCTCTATGAAAATGCCTTTGTACTTTTTCTGCACTATTGACATTTTGACTATGTAATTGTTTGCTGGGGTGAGGAATGCTGTCCAGTTTAACACTATAGCATGTTTAGCAGCATCACTGGACCTGTTCCAATAGATGCTTACTCAAGGAGTACTTCCATTCCCAGTTATGACAATTAAAAAAATGTCTCCTGGCATTAATGTCCTTAGGAGGGACCCTTCCCAACAGAGAATGGCTGAGGGTACCAACCCCAGGAAAGACGTGTATGTCTGCGTAAATGAATGTTATCCTCTCCATCCTACATGCTTACAAGGTCATCTATTTTATTCATGAACACTGTTGTTATTTTTGTTCTTCTTTTCCCTCTTTTAGTCAACAGCTAGTATAGCATGGGTGCCGTTAGGATCTTTGAGTTTCTTATTTCTATGCTGTACTTTGTGGACAATTTAAAGAGGTTCTAGGGAGAACTTAGCTTTATGTGATTTCCTTTTATATCCTTGTTTCGAACCTAGCTCAGTAGAGAGCAATTCTACTCTGTATATCCTTTCATGCAAATTTACATTTTATCTTTAAACACGCTCATGGCAAACATTATATTGCTGATGGATACACCTAATATGTTAAGCATAATTAGTTCTGGATAGTAAAAAAAAAAAGTATAATTTTGTTTTTAGTGGGTTTTTCAGTAATGCAAAAAATTCCTCCAAGGGCAATTCATGAGTAACTCTGGTTTATAGAATGACCTGACATCTGCTGCCAGCCCAGGGAGAACTGCCCCACTTAGGCAGGCCAGAAACTTCCCACTGCTGTCTGTAGACCTGCAAAGGTAACACACAGTCTCTGACAACATGTTTCTTGCTTATCTTGCCAAAATGTATTATTGAAGAATGGCTTGAGAAAGAAGGGTGAATGAGCTCAACAACTAATTCAAACCTGTGTCTGTTGCCTTTTCATATATTTGTTTACTGAAACCCAAGCTCTTATCTGGTTATTTTATTAGTCATAACAGTGGCATTATTGATAAAAGCTACAAGTTGACCCACAGGTCAAATTCACAAGAATTGTGGCACAAGATGATTCTGGAATAAATAACAAACCTCTGCAAAAGTAGTTGATTGAAAGTGCTTTCTTATTCAGTTAGAAATTTCTAAACCACTTTCACACAAATACTACTGTTTGTTGGCTTTCCATCACTGTGATAAAATGCCTGAGATAACTTATAAAGAGGAAAGGTTGCCATGTGAAAACAGACAAGGTGATAATTGGCAAGAATGAAAAATCAATAGTATAGGCTTTAGAAATGATACATGTTTGGTGATATATATTTGTGATCTTTACACATGTTAAACTCTATCACTAATGGATAGATGCACATATATAAAAGTACAAAGTTCAACTATAAGAATATTCAACAAACCCATGATAATTATGGGCCTCTAGAAAGGCGAAATGGTGTTCAGTGACTCTATAAAGGAAGACTAGAATGTTGTTTTCATTAAAGACAAAGATTGATTCCCCAAAATGTTGTAGTATTGGTCTGGGTAATAAGGAGTTGGATCTGCCTCTCTCTTGGTCTCTCTCTCTCTCTCTCTCTCTCTCTCTCTCTCTCATCTATCTTCTATCTATCATCTATCATCATCTATCTGTCAATCTATCTATCTATCTATCTATCTATCTATCTATCTATCATCTATCTATCATCTATCATCCATCTATCATCTGCCTATCTATCATCTACCATCTATCTATTTGCCATTTTTAATGGATTTCCAAGTCAAACAGATCTAGATATTGTCTTTGCCACTTTCTAGCTGAAAGTCCTTGATAGGCTTTTGAGTAAACCAAGTCTCAATTTCATTAACTATGAAATGAAAACAGCAATAATAACTACTTCATGTGTTGTCATAGGGTTAAATGAATAAGTGTGGAGTCCAGTACCTGATACATGCTCAGTTCAGGAAGCCAACATTGTTGCGATGGACTGAAGTTCTACAACAGGAACCATCCCTGGAGAAATAACTCAGAGGTCTTAGAGGCTTGGGAGGCTCCAAGTCCGCTGGAGACCATTTACATTTGACTTGTTATACCACTATCAGAGAAGGTAAATCCCATAATGCCATGCAGCAAGTTAAGGGCACATTTTATGGAGATTAGAAGTTAAGGGTAAATCAGATAAGCATATGGTTCTCTGATCTTTCTTTAGTCTGGGGAGTGCTGAGCCTTCCTCCTGAACACACAGGCTGCATTCATTCCAGGGGAACACTCTACCCTCCTTTGGCTGAATCATTAAGCTGAACTTGATGGTGAGTCTTACCAACTTGAGTGAGAATACCCATTATCAAGCAGCACATGAAGTGTGTGTGTGTGTGTGTGTGTGTGTGTGTATGTGTGTGTGTGTATGTGTATATATGTGTATACTTCCTTTCTGGAAACAGCTCCCAGTCCTAGCCCTGCCCTACATAGGAACTTTGCAAACACCCCAGAGGAAGCCTTGTGGTAATTTCCTGGGTGGTCGCCTTGTCCATGCACCTAATTAAAATGGATGGAAAAGGACTGGAACTGTAATAATAAATGTTCTGACTTCTAGTATATCCTTAAAGGCCACAAGACTAATGCACATAGGTCAGAAACTGATAGGTGTCAGGCCACTCCAAATCCAGCTAGGGAATAGCAGCACCTGGAAATTGAGCCCTTGCCCCCAGCTCACTCACCCTCAACTGCTCTCATTGGTTCTGTCTTTCTTTAGGAAGTACAAAGTTTTCTTGGATGTTGGATGATCTCTGCTTTTAGTTCAGGAAGCAGTTATGTGCCTTGGCTAACTCACCTTTCTGGCTTTCAGTTTCTCTAATCCAAAATGATCAGATGGCTAAAAAATTCTTTTCTGGCACTCAAAGATTAAATAGATTTTTAAAGAAGATTTGTGTAATAACCACATGCAAATGGTTTTGGAGGAGGACGAGCCTTTAGAGATATCCACAACTCTCTGGTTACTTGTTTTATGCCAAATATGCGATAGTGTGTAACACAGCAAACACTCCCAGCATCTTCCTCATTATTATTACTACTTTAAGAAGCAATTGTGTATTGACTTAGCTTAATCATCAAATATTAGCTCTTCCATAGGAAGGGGCAGTTTCATAATAAAGAGCTTTCTTCTTTATTGAACTTAAATACCTGTCATCAGGACTAATTGTTCACCTTTTCAACTCTTGGTCCATTTTAAATTTCCCCTCCTTCCTGGGCTCCTCTTTGATGCCAGATTCCCAAATGACCAATTGTGTTTGTCTCCAACACAAAGCATCTCCTGAGGCAGGAGCAAAGTCCAGATCCAGAGAGGTGGCTGATCAAACGCTGGACCACATAGATCGACTCTTGCCCCTAGTCTGCCAAACCATAGTCCTTGAGGATCTTGAAGAATTTGAAACCATATATAAAATAAACAAAAGCAAATGGCATATTTCCTAGTTACTAGGCTCTCCCAGGATTTCTTCAGATCCAAGATTTTCTCTTGTTCTTTCCTTCATCATTCTCAGGGGAAACAGGGATGGAGGCTGACCCCTTGATGAAAGGTCACACGAGGAGAAGGGGAAACCCAAGAACAATGCAGTGAAGATCTAGAGAAGTTAAGGTATACGTATCACTGGAAAGTAAGCCTCTGAGCTTTCAAGCCCTAGGATGCTACCTATTCAAGAAGGAGCTGTTCTAAGTTGTCCTGTCCACCTTGAGTAGGCCCCCTCTAAGAGAATTTTGGATGAGCCATTCTAGTTGTACAAATCATTTTCATATGTTCATCAGTTATGCTTCATTTATCTGCACATCTTCTCAGTTTCCTTCTCCTCAAACACAAATTTTAATATGGAACTCTCCAAAGGCGTATAAACAATGCTATATATGTGTATATGTATAGATCTCTACCATCTATATGTATGCGTCTATCTATCCTCCATCTATCTATCTATCTATCTATCTATCTATCATCTATCTATCTATCTATCTATCATCTATCTATCTACCTATCTGTCATCTATTGATCTATCAACTAGTCTGTCTGACTATTTAGCTTTCATCTATCTTAACAATTATACTGTTCTAATTTCTATTGCTACATAACAAACTACTACAAATTGGTGACATCAAATAATGACCATTATGTTGTATTTAAAAGTTTCTTAACTGGGAATTTGAGTGAGACACAAAAGAGTGATTTATCTTTGTTCTCTGATCTCCAGGGTTCAACTAGGTCATGTGATGGTTTGGGTGCTGGTACCTATAGAAACTTCTGCATGTAAATGTCTTCCACCTACACAAGGTCAGCTGAAACTTCTGAGCTGAGCATGGAATCTGCTATCTCTGTGTGGCTGGATTTCCTTGCTCCAGGGTATCTTAGAGTCACTGAATTTTTTACACGGTATTTCATGGCTCTGAGAGTGATCTTGGAGATTTTAGAGAGCAGTATGACCTTGTATGACTTAGTGAAGGCAGACACAACCCTTCCACCCCAATTAAAAAGGAAAAGCTACTCTCTGCCTCTTGATGGGAGTAACATTAAAGAGTTTGTGGCCTTGATTCAAAATCAGTTGAATTTGTCTTATATGTGATGCATGAAGATTTTGAAACTCTTAGGAAGCACCAAAACAACTTATTTTCAGGAGATAGGAATAGGTTGATAATTTAACCCACAGGGCAGACCTCTTCCTGTGTCTTTAATGTCCCCCCCCAACACCTCATGACAGGAACAAGAAGGAAATAGACCTTTAAAACACCACTTCACTTACTGCCCAAGAGCAAATATCTACTTGACTCTGGAAGGAATATTTTCCTCCTGGTGGATCTGGATAGTTGCTTCAAAGATGTGCAGCGTTAGAAGTGGGGGAGAAGGCATCAGGCATGGGGCCTTGATTTTCTCATTCCTTTAATATACATCACTCTTACTGGGGCATACCCTAGTGCTTCCCCCTTTTAGTTCAGATACATTACAAATTAGCTCATGTTATCCAACAGCTAATGGCATATCTGTGAATTAGTTCTCTCCTATATCCAAGAGTCTCCCTGGGTTTTGGGTATGAGGAGAGGAGAATCCTTAGTTCATCTGGCCAGAATGCTACCTGTTTTATTTTGCAAGACTGAAAAAGGCAATCACAATGGTTTGGGGGTAAGTCTGTGTTGTAGCTAGCTTTCTTTTGCTGTGATAAACACAATAACTAAAAAGCAATTTGGGGAGGAAAGGGTTTATTTCATTTTATAGCTTACAGTTCATCATTGAGGGAAGTGAAGGCAGGAATTTAAGCCCAAACCCAAAGGAAAGAAATGAGGTAGAAAGCGGAGGAACTGGCTTCCTCTCCTGCCTTGCACAGCTACCTTTCTTACAGAGCCCAGGCACACTTGCCCAGGGATGGCATGACACATCAACTAGCAATTAAGAAAATGCCTCACAGGTCATGGGTCAATCTGATCTGGAAAATTCTTTACTTGACATAGTCCCTCTTTCTAGGTGACTCCAGTTTATGTCAGGTGGACAAAAACCTAACCAGCAAAATCAGTTGTAAAACAAACAAACAAATCAGGTCTGCTGATGGGAGAAGGTAAGGTGGGGGAAGTGGCCGGTGGTCAGGAAGTCACAGAGATGGCTTTCCGTATCATGATTTTTTCTAAAGTCAGTGACATTCCTGACCCAGATTAATAGTATCTCATTACCACTGTCCTAATTACCTTTAACTGTCAATTTGATGCAGCCTAGAGTCACCTGAGAAGGGAATCTCAATTGAGGGACTGCCTAGATCACATTAACCTGTGGGCATATCTGTGGAGCATTGTCTTGATGGTTAATTGATGCAGGAGAACACAGCCTACTGTGGGCAGCACCATTCCCTGGGCAGGTACAAGAAAGCCAGCTAAGTGTGAGGCAGAGAGTGAGCTGGCAAGCAGCATTCCTCCTTGCTTTCTGCTGTACTTCCTTGGCTGTGAGTTTCCTGGTCACAGATAATGCTGTAGAGAATAGCAAGCAGGCCTAACTTCAAGTTCCTGCTTGGGTTCCTGCTCTGAGTTTCCTCAGTGATGGACTGTCACCTGAAAGTGTTTGCCAAACAGACCCTTTCCTCCCCTAAGTTGATTTTGGTCAGAGTGTTTTATCACCACAACAGAAAGGAAATTAGAACAACCACTAATATTTATGCTAACAAAATCACATGCCATCTAAGAAGATGGTTCTAACCCAGCACTGCTACTAACTCCTGAGTTGATGCTGAATCAGTCACTCGTCATTCTAGATCCCAGTATAATTCAGATGGACAGCTCAATTCTGAAAGGTGATGACCATGTATTCAAAGGTATATCTGAAAGGCAGGTTATCTTTTCTTTTTTAGATTTAAAAATATTTAACTATCTTTTCATGTCTTTTCTTGTTTTATTAATTTTATTAAGCCCAGTTATATTTCAAGCATAGTACTGAAATACAACTACCCACCTCCTTTATTTTGTGGGAAAAGGCTATAATCCTTAGTAAAAATTGAGAGTTCTTTCAGCCAGGTACCTCTAGAGTTACCTTGGAGTTATAACAGGGATCTTCAGGCTTGTCTTTTTATTCTTGTTATAACAGATTCTTTTTTTTTTAACTTTTACAAAAAATTTATTGAGAATTTCATACATGCATATAAGGTGTTTTGATCAAATCCACGCCCACTTCCTCAAATCCATTCCCCCCTCTGAAGAGGTAACCCCAAAATCTTTTAAGGATTAGATACAAGCTTCTAAATACTTTTGACATTTTTGGCCTTTGGAATAGAGTATGTTGCTAACAGGCCCAAGGACATTTTGACTTTTAGCCCAGAAACTGGCTACATTTCTTTGGGGTCTTTTTAGCCTAACAGCCTAGCCAATTCCTACCTTCTATTCTTATCACGCCATCCTCTGAAGGGGTTACCCAAATTGCCAATAGGGAATAGGGACGCAGACCACTCTGGCTTCTTCCATGCTGAACAGGGATGCAGGGCGAGGCAATTGGAGTACCCTTTCCATGGGAGATTGCTCAGTGGTTATTCTTGCAGAAGACCCAGGTTTGAATCCCAGCACCCACATGGCAGCTAACAACTGTCTGTAACTCTAGTCCCAGGGGATCTGAGAGCCTCTTCTAACCTCCACGGGCATTCCAGGACATGGGTGCACTTACCTATATGCAGGCAATACATGCATACACATAAAATAAAGAAAAATAAATACAATTTTTAAAAAAAATTTTAAAAGGTATAGCTGGTAAATAATACTGAGAATATATATTGGGAATGGCATCATAGCATGACAGAAAAGGATGCACAAGGCAGAGAGAAACCAAGTGAGTTCATCTTTTTTCAGTAACTAACCCACTCTGTTGATAATGGCATTAATCCATTCATGAAAACAGTGCTATCATCACCTGCAGTAATCAGTTTCCTGTCATAATAACAAAATACCCAAGTTACCTTATAATGAGAAAATGTTTATTTTGGCTTATAGTTTTGGAGATTCCAGTGCATGATCAATTGATCCTAGGACTTTGAGCAGGTGGTAAGGCAACATGTTATGGCTTTAGCACATGGAAGAGTAGAACCACCCCATGGTTAGAAAGAAGGAGCAAGAAGGAGCCCAGGGTCCACAAACTGCTTCAAGGGCATGTTCCCACTGACCTAAGATCTCCCATCTCCTATGAGTCCCAGATGGATGGAACTAGAAACTGTTATATTAAATAAAGTAACACAGACTCAGAAAAACAAGTGACACATTTTCTCTCTCATTTGTGGATCTTAGCTCCAAATCCCTAGATGTGAGTACGTATCCTGATGTGACCACAGAAACCAGGAAAATGGAAAGGAACCATGGGGATAAAGGGAAAGAAGGAGCTCAAGAGATGAAGATAGTAGGAGACAGGTTTTACTAAGGGGGAAATAGGGGAAAGGGAGATATTTTAACTGGAGAGGAAGTAGTGAGGGTTATATGGGGGAGTGAGAGGAGAGATAAATAATGCTTAGCTGTTAGGAAGAAGCCACAGGAAATATATTAGTTCAAAGTCCTACTGAAAAACTACACATTCAATAAATATATGAGTGCATGGTATAGCTAAGGCTATATAACAAACAAACAAAAAAACCCACAGTGTCAGACAGGAGAAACCTCTCTTTGAGTTGTTTGTCAGGGTGGCCCAAGAGACTCCAAGAATAACATAGGCTATTGTTAAAGTCCTTAATTTCCTCCTTGAACTTGAGGTAAGATCCTATTGCTGAAGACAGGCCATACTTCTGACACAGGACTTGGAACAGTTGAGTTGGAACTGATCTTTGGAAGCCTCTTTCCTAAAGACTAGCTAGTAGTTAACATAGTATCAAAAGATACTACACAAGCTGCCAAAAGAGAAGAACAATCCGTGGTCCTACCCAGCTATAAAGTCTAATAAACAACGACTGGCCCAGAAAACTATCACTATTGGTGCAGTAGTGGCACTTTTTTCTTGGGAGTAATCAACAGTTGTCTAGTGGACTTAAAGCCTGTTCAATGGAAGGGAACTTATGTGTGGTAATACACATGCTGGAGAGGTCATAGGTCCTAGAGAAAAACCTATTTTGCCACATCCCTAAACCAACATAATTCTAACTATATTCTAAATATGCATCCTTATATTTACAGACCAGTGTACCTTTCCTCATATATACAGTCAAGTACATCTTTAACCCCTCATCAAATAAAATTTCTTCTTGCAACAGATGGAGACTATTACTATTACTATTACTATTATTACTGTTACTGGCCAAATGCAGAGAATAAGTATCTGTGAGATACTTAACCCTAAGTAACACATCTTCAATGCAACCTCTACACATAGGAGGAATACATCTTTCAATTCTCCCAGAGAAGTTTCCTTATACAGCCGATGTTGATTAACAGAGAAACCTACAACTGGCCAATGTGCAGAGAACAAGAGGCCACAGAGTGCTTATCCCTGAATAGGACACTTATTTTAAACCTTGCCTCTCAAGGTTCAGGGATCATTGCAGAAGAGGAGGTGGAAAGATTGTGAGAGCCAGAGGGGGTGGATGACCACAGGGACACAGAGAGCTGGTCAGTTACGCATATGAACTCCTAGCAATGGTGACAACAGGCATAAGTCCTATGCAAGCCTACACCAGACAAAGTGTCAGCATAGACATGGGGAAGTGGGTGAGAAATCCCCAACTTAAGGAACTTTTGGCAATTGATGGCTGCTGGGAGGAGGAAAGACAGTATCTTACAGGGATGGGACTCTTGGTGGGCCCAGCTGATGGACCTACACTGAAGGGCATTTGGGTACACAAATCAGACTCTATAGGCTGTGTTTTATGCATATATATATATACATATATATGAGAATAAATTAAATTGGGTGGGGGGCTGGGGGGAGGTGTGGATAGGGG
The DNA here is from genome assembly GCF_000622305.1 of Nannospalax galili. Lineage (NCBI taxonomy): Eukaryota > Metazoa > Chordata > Mammalia > Rodentia > Spalacidae > Nannospalax > Nannospalax galili. The sequence continues at coordinate 334,243 of NW_008336056.1, read as the reverse complement.
AGGGGCTCTAAATACCATCAAACTGTATTGCATGAAAATTGTGAAAATTCAATTAAAATTAAATTTAAAATACTATAGCTCAAGCTAATCATGCTTTAAAAGTCTTGTCTCTTAATATTTTTTATGGTGACAATTAAGTTTCAACACGAGTATTGGGGATAACATTCAAACTAATGACATTAATGCTTTTATTTGCTAAATTTGGTAATGTGACTGTCTTAGTTTCTTTCTGTGTTGCTGAGATAAAATACTCTGACAAAAGCAACTTAGGTAGAAATGGTTTATTTGGCTCACAGTTCAGGGATACAATCCATCATGGGGAGGAAGTCAGGGTGGCAGGACTTGAAGCAGCTGGTCACATCTCATCCACGATCAGGAAGTGAGAGCAATGAATGCAGTTTCTCTTTTCTTATTTAGTCCAAGATCCCGGGTGGGAATAGTGCCACCCTCAGCGGCAGGTCTTCCCATCTCACGAACCAGTCAAGATAATCCCCCACAGGCATGCCCATAGGCTGCCTCCAAAGTGATTCCAGTGCTCATCAAGTTGACAGTTGAGGTTAACCACCACACTACGCGAGTCTTAATAGTCATGAATACAAATAGTTCATGGGTCAGCAAACATTGAATATAAGAAATACAGAAAACAATTTTTGGATTTTCATTGTAGTCCCAAAGCAGTCTGCCATGGACAAAGGCTAAATGAATGATCATAGCTATTACCCAATAAGACTATTTACAGAAACAGTTGATGGGTCCTGGTATCCTGACCTCTGTTTTAGAGTGAACATACCTGGGTTTATAGTCAGCTTTAACGTCATTCAGATATATGAAATTAAGCAAGTAATTCAATCTCTTTGTGCCTCAGTTTCATGTATAACATAGGAAATAATAGTATACCTGCATCTTTGGGCCCGAAATGGTTTCTTGTGTGCTGTGTGTGCATAACCATGCCTGTAAATAGTAAACACTATGAAAGACCAACACATTCTGCTTTGAGGTGTAGGATTAAAATATCTCAATAAGAGTGGGCTAAGACAGTGGTTAAATTCTTAAAGCTCTAATTCTGTGATTGCGCCCTTTACATATACTAACTCACTTAGCCCTCACAGTAGCCTAGGTTGCAGGTAAATTCTCCTCTTTCATCCTCCTCCTCGTCATTCCTCCTCTTCCTCCTCTTCTTTTCTCCTCTTTCTTCTCCTTCCCCTCCTCCCTTTCCTTTTCTTCCTCTTTATCCTCATTATATATTAAGGAAACTGTGACTTAAATGCTTTGCCCATGGTCACCTACAAGGCAAGTAGCCTGACTGGGGTCTGAGCTCCTATATCTCAGCACATATTATTAGTTTTATCCCTACAGGAAAAGAAAGAGACGTAAGGTCTATGGAAAGATTCAGGAATATCACCATAAGCATTTTCAGTGGCATTTAGCAGTATCACTTATTTTCAAGAAATGCAACTATCTCTACTCAACTTTTACTTTCAGGGTTTCTTTCTGGTTCCTCTTTAGCTCTGAGGGTGACTGCTCATACCTGTGTGCCCTGCTGGATCTGTGTTCATGGGGCAGAATGTCCAATCCTGGACACGGGTTTGCATCCTGATGTCAGGGGCATGAATTCTTTTCTTTCTCGCTTGCTAGTGTTTTTCTCCTATTTCTTTTTCCCTCCCTCTCTCTCCCTGTCTCCCTCCCTCTCTCTCTCTACTTCTCTCTTTCTCTCTCTTTCTTTTTTGGTCTTTTTGAGACAGGGTCTCCCTATAACCACAGCTGGCCTTGAACTCACTATGTAGATCAGGCTGGTCTCAGTCTTACAGAGATCATCCACCTGCCTCTGCTTCCCGAGTGCTGGGACTAAAGAAATGCATGACCAGGCCCATTTTTTTTCTATTTCTTCCACCTTACTGTCCTCTCCTCACCTTCCGTTCTCCTAACTTCTTTTCTTTCCTCTTCACCATGTATCCAGGCCCAAAAAGAAGCCAGAGAAAATATATTTGCTTTGGGAGAAGAGAAAAAGAAAAGATGAGCTAGCCAAGTCAAAGAATCATTGTGATTTACCACAAAGGCCTACTTCATGGAAAGAGTGAAACTTACTCAGCTTTCTACTCTCTTTCTCTCTTTTCTTCAGGAAAAACAAAGTTGATGTAAACAGCTGGAGACTGTGACTTGAAAAACCAAGGAAGTAAGATAAATAAAACTTCCTGTTTTCCTCTCCCACCCCAGGTCTCCAGGGGGTTGGCCTACAAAGCCACCTTCCAACCAGATGTGCCATTCCCAAAGTTCTTTCAAAGTTTCTGCATATCAATTATTCTTCGCACAGCACCACCAGATCTTAGATTCAGTGACCACAAGCATGTTCCAGCCAAGTGCCTGCTGGGACACAGAGCCTCTTGGGAACAGTCGGTAAATGTGGGCAGCATACGACATGGAACAAATAAGTTAAACTCTATTCTCCCCATCTAAATTAAGTACACCTTTTATATACCATGTACTGTGGCAGATTAACTCATAGAAGTCATGTCACGGCCCCATTAGAGGGATACTAATTCTGTCCCTGTGCTATGGATAATTACCTGCCCTTGTTTCCACATCTCATAGAGTCTCTCCCAACACTGTCGCAAAGGAGAAATTACCACCTGCACCACCTTCAGTGCCTGCCTGAATTGCTGGACAGGTTGCTTTTCCCTTTGACTGTTCATCTTCTTTGGAAACATGTTGTCATCAGTTTTAAAGGTCTGTCTGCATCCTCTGTGGTCACATCCAGCTGCTGGACCCCAGGACCCATTGCCTGTAATAATTCAGACTTCTTAGCCTCCCCTCATCCCCCTCCTAGCTTCTCTGGCTCATCTTTTCTCAAACTTTTCTTCCATAGCTGGGAGGGTAGATCCCCTTCATAGCAAAACTCTTAAGTGTTTGAACAGATCTTAAAATGAGCTCTAAGCATGTGTGTCTATATTTGGCCACTTCATGCTGAGTGACAATCTGCCAACAGGATTAATGGTGGAACTGTTATTAACAGTCTCATATCTGCAAAACAGGGCACAGTATGCTTTTTGGGCAAAACCGATTCTTTCCTGTTGGGTAATTATTAGTAGCTAGAAATATCTAGTCATTAAATGTGTCTTGTGGATGGATAATGCTGCTTCCAGGAATCATGGGTTTTTAAACAAAAATCTCAGTGCCAGATATGGGACACCTCCCTATGAGTTGTTGGCTAGAGAGGTCCCAGAGGTTTCCAAAACAATACAGGCTATTGCCATCATTCTTGGTTGCCTGCTAGAACTGATAAGACCTAAGATGGTATTGATGAAGACACCACACACTTTGTTTACAGGCTATGGAGAGATCAAACTGGAACCCAACTGGAGGCTCCCTCCCTGCTGACTAGTATACACAGTGCTGGAAGGTGCTCTGCAGGCTGCTGGGAGAGAAAAGTCATCAGTGGTCTTACCCAGGGGTGGACCCTGCATGCAACACTATCAACCCCTCGTGGGCAAGACATGCCCAATGGTACAATAGTGCCATGACTGTTTTGGGGATAACCAACCACTTTCTGATTGGATTTGGGGCCTGGTCCATATGAGGGAATATACACCTGGTACTATAAGTCAAGTCAAAATCCTATGACTTGGGAAGTCATAAGCTCTAGTATGGAACTGCTGATATCTTACTAAATGGACATGCCGTCCAACTACCTTCTACACATTTGTGTTTGTACTTGAACCAGTACTGCTCTCAATCTGGGGCAGAGATGCTCCTTTTTGAAGTGGGTGAAAGTTAATGCAGAGACTTATATATGGTCAATGTGAAAGAATAAGAGACTGTTGAGTGCTCAGTCACAAATAGGTTATCTATATTATACCTTCCAAGGCCCAGGGAACATCACAGAAAAGGGGGTGGAAAGAATGTAAAAGCTGGAGGATGGGAGGGGTGCTGTGAAACATTGCTGTGCAGATATGACATGGCTGGTGCACTCATGATCACAGAGTAGCTATGCACACTTGCACAAGGCCTGCACAAGATTGGACTCTTCAACGTTCTATCATGGATGGGGGAAGCTCCCATGAGGTCCCACCCCTGCCGAAGGAATATTTGGCAGTTAATAGTTGCTATGGGAAGGGCTAACATTTTCTTCGTGGACACTGACCAGTTATCCATGCTCCAGCACACAGTCCCCTACCCACGCTTACTTAAACAGTCCTAACTAAACTTAGTGAACAAAAAAATTCTTGAGGAGCTAGAGAGATGACTCAGAGGTTAAGAACACTGGTTGTTCTTGCAGAAGACCCAGGTTCGAATCCCAGCACCCACATGGAAGCTAACCACTATCCATAACTCCAGGCCCAGGGGATTCGACAGCCTCTTCTGACCTCCGTGGGCATTACATGACATGGGTGCACTTACCTACATGCAGGCAATACACACATACTCATAAAATAAAAAAATAAAATAAAATTTTAAAAAATTCTTGAAAGTATTTTTTCAAATACTCTCAAGTATTTGGGGGTTAACAGAAGAAAGATTCAGAGGGAGGAGGAGCAGGAATAAGAGAGGATAATGGGGGACACAAATATAATCACAATAAATTGTATATATGTATGAAATTGTCAAAAGTTAATGATCCTACTGACATAGTTTAAAAATTCTGGCAATTTGAACCAGAAAATTCTGAATTCCCAGGGTCAAGTGCAATAATATTACATATTAGCTACACAATACACATATATTGCACATTAGCCATATGCTATTCCCAAATAGATTTCATGAATTAAATCATTATTATGAACAGACATAAAACATGATATATATTCTTAAGAATCTTCTAATAAATAACTTTGTAGAAAAAAATGTGCCTGTTCTGTTGAACTTCCAAAATTTCACATGAATTTCTGCTTGTGAAGGATGACAGGATTAGAGCCTCAGACAATTAATGAATACCTACATGTAGACATCACAGCTTTGACCAGTGGTCTCATGTCAGATCAGCTTTGACCCCTCCCCTCTTCATGAACAAAGCATGTTCACCAGCAATCCCCACCCTCTATGCCATGGTTTTCAAAGAAGAAAGCCACCTTTACGAAAGTTTAGGAGCTCCCAGTGTAACCTGGGAAGTGGATCGGGTATGGTGTTTGTGATTTCCACTATCAAGGCACAATTCAGCAAACCATCAGTGTATCTCAATTCATTATGAGATATTTTGTTAATAAACATAAAATATAGAATGTTGTGAGGTTTCTTAAAAGTTAGATGCATTTCACAGTATCTATATCACACTAATTCAGTTAATTCTGTTCTGGTTTATAATGCAAATAGGGACAGAATTTTAGCTATCATTTTAAACCCACAGCTGTTATTATGTATGTCATTGATTGTGAGCATACTCTAACCTTGACCCTAAGCCTGATAATTTCCTTTGATTCCAAGCAAGGGTACAATAAAAATTCTTGAACATGTATTTTCAAGCTCATAGGTGGGGGCAACTCCTGATCAGGGCTTCTTAAACTTTTCCACTCACAATCCCCTTTGCCAGATAAACTTTTCCATCTATTAGACATTTACTGATGATGAGGCATGAAGAAACTTATTTTAAAAATAAGTCTTTGACACCGGGCATGGTGGCACACTTCTTTAATCTGAGCACTCAGGAGGCAGAGGCGGATGGATCTCTGTGAGTTCAAGGCCAGCCTGATCTACATAGTGAGCTCCAGGCCATCTGGGGCTACTGGGAGACCCTGTCTCAAAAAGACCAAAAGCAAATTTGCATACTAATTAGATGGATATGCATGTTTAATTTTACATAACAAATTGAATCTTGGATGAACACTGATACAACAGAACACAGAGCTTCTCCAACATATTTTGAAATTGATTGATACTTTGAATTTTGTAATTGTCAGTGCTGAGAATGCTACTTCACATAGATACATAGCTCAAAATGGGAAAAGTATGTTTAGGGCCATTTCAGAATTTGTTGAAAATTCTATGCTAATCCCAAGCCAAAATTTATTTAACGATTTTTTTTAAATGAAACAATTCAGCAATTCAAGCAAAATTTTCAAGAGAAACATTCTAAAACAATACATTCCAGGTATGTTAATTTGATTTATGCTGAGGTATGCTAGTAGGAAAATGATAAAAGTCTTTGTTTTTCATAATCAAATCATCCTATTTCCATGAAAGCAAAAAACCTTTTCATGTACAATAGAAACACTGAAATTCCTAGTATACAACAGTCCTACAGCTGGGTGAGGTGTCCCAGGCAGCAGTCATTGGCATTGCATGGCATGGGGGCATGGGCCGTTGTGCATTCAGAACCAAGGCTGCAGTGAAGCCGCGTGGGCATGCCCTGCCCATAACACCAGATTCATCATGCACTTGAGTTTTTGCTTTGTTTGAAAGTAATTTAATTATCGTTTAAATAAAAGTAGCTTCACTGAAAACCCTTTCCTAAGAATGACCTATGCCTGATAAGATCAATGAAGCCACACATGATCCTTGAGCTGAAAAACAGTCATGATATAAATCTGTCCTGTGAAAACTGTCTTTTTTACAGGTGGTATTTAAATCCATCTTGATCTATTTAAAGATCTCATTTCTTGCTTTCTTATTGTAGGCTGATTTTCTTTTTCTTTCTTTCTTTCTTTCTTTCTTTCTTTCTTTCTTTCTTTCTATTATGTGTCTGTGTGTGTACTTGATTTTCAACAAAAGTTTGGCTGTTGAGCACTGTTGACAATTTTTCTTGAAACGCCCCCCCAGTTACATGACCTTAGGTGGGGTTGCAATCCACAGTTTAAGAGGCTATTTTCTAGATAAATAGAATTTCTAGGTGAAATGGGTGTGTACATAATAAAAGCCATTCTAATCATAGCCAAAAAATAACAGTTATAATCTAGAAGTTACACAGTTTCCTTATGTCTTAAATAGCAACTGTTTTTAAACATTTACTGAGCACTTTCTATGTCTCAGGCATTAAGTGTGTTGCATATATCAGTGTGATTATTCTTCAAACAATGCACTATGGGTCATACAGCATTCTATGGTCATCTTCTATTCACAGTAGAGAAAACAGAAATTAGAAAAAAACAATGCTCAAAGTTACATGGTAAATGTGAGGCTGGGTACTAACACAGGCAATACGGCCTTAGCACTTGCATTCTGTTAATAAAATGGGAGAAAATGAAAATTGTTTTTGGTTGAATCACTCTGGTCTGTGTGAGATGATCCCTCTTGCTTTGGGGTTGCTGATCTTCTTTTAGAACTTGCATTTGCTTGCTGTGATAAGATGGACTGGAGTGGCCTCTTCCAGAGTCCACATCTGTGTAACCCTCTCCCTTAGTATGTGGGATAGACCTAACAATTTATCTGAAACAAACAACACTGTCAAGCAGGTGGGCTTTCACTTCTGAGGTTAAATTACAAGAACTCTATGATTTCCGCCTTGTTGGAACTCTTTCTGACTCCGATTTGCAAACTTCTATGAAATCTGCTGCCCTACTGGGCACTCCACCTTGATGAGGCCTGAGGGACAATGCAAGCAGAGCCCTCGGTCCAACGGCCAGCTGATTCCCACCAACAACCAACCACATGATGTGTGTGGGATTTAGATCCTGCTGTGGTACATCCCTGGATTTGATTTACTAATGTGATAGGCCTCTTGAATGCTTAACCTACTCTGCAATTTACTTTTTATGTGGAGTGAATTAAGCACTTCATTTCTACTTTTCTAAGTGTCTAGCCAATTGTCACATCACAATTGTTGGACAGTCCAATTTCCAAAAAAATACTTACATATAAAAGTTTCATCATTTATTATACTTGCATATATGTAAATCTTTTTCATAGTTTCTTGGCAGTGATCTATTTGTGGTGTTTTATTATTTTGTTGTTATTTTCATTTTACGTGTATGAGTATTTTGTCTGCATGTAAGTGCACCACATGTATGCAATACATGTGGAGGCCAGAAGAGGGCATCAGAGCCCCAGAAACTGGAGTTACAGATGGTTATTAAAAACAGTTTGCTGGTAACCAAACTTGGGTCCTCTGTGAGAGCAACCAGTGCTCTTAACCACTGAACCATCTTTCCAGGTCTATTTGTGGTTTCATTTTATTATTATTATTGTTGTTATTTTATGTGTACGAATGAATTGCTTGCATGTGTGTTAGTGAACCCATATTGTACAATGCCTGTGGAGATCAGAAGAAGGCATTGGATTCCCTTGGAACTGGATGGAGTTAAGGAGAGTTGTTAACTGCCATGTGGGTGCTGGGAATCAACCCCCGGTCCTCTGCAAGAGCAGCTAGTGCTCTTAACTGCCGAGCCATCACTCCAGTCCTTGTGTTTTCATTTCTTAAACTTTGTCCTGATTTGGATGACATGATAGAGCATTTTGGTACCTGCTGAGGCTTGTTCTCCCACATTACTCCACAGATGAAATATAGAAGAAAATGGAAGAAAATTGATATATTTGCAGCTTACATATTTTGTTCTAGACACATGATATGTGACTCATGTCTGTCAGCGAGACTTCACAGCTCTCTTGATATACACTTGCACACTTTATTGTTGTTATTAGGTTCATGTCCCTAAATGGTTACTCCTGCTAAATAGAAAAGGAGTTGGCTTGTATGTTTTGCACTTTGCCATGGAACTTCTGCTGTTTTCCATGGTTGCTACTAGCTCTGCTTTGTAATTGGGCATTTTGTTGTTGCTTTTAATGAGGACTAGTACTGCATTTCAGTAAATTCTTTTTAGAAATTACTAAATATTGTGTTGGTTTGAATGAGAAATGTCCCCCATAGGCCAACGTATTTGAATACATAGTTGGTGACACTGTTAGGGGAGATTAAGGAATTGTGGTCTTGCTGGAGGAAGTGTACTGCTTGGGGTAGACTTTGAGAGGTCATACCTTCCTCTTAGCTCCAGTTTCTCTCCCTCCTCCCTCCCTGTACTTCATGTTTGCTGGAGATGTGAGCTCTTAGCAGCTCCTGCCATAATGCCTCTCCCACCATTATGATCTCTTCCTCTAGAGTGTTAAGCCAAAACAAACTCTTGCATAAGTTGCTTTTGGCCATGATGTTTTACCACAGAAACAAAAGTAACTAGTACAGATACTCATATGGATTTTATTATTAGCACAATAAGAAATAATTGTACTTAAAATATGAAGTGCTTTTGTATTTTTAAGAGAAATAATACTTAGTTGTATTGTAATAGTCTATCAACATGCTGCTTGATTTGATTTACTAACAACTTATTAAAGACTTGATGAGACAGCCTGAGAGGGTGGGTTCAGACCTACATTGGTGTAGCAGCTCCGATCTCAGCAGACTGTCAGAGTGCCAAGTTCTGGCCTTCGTCTGGCCTCCATCTAGCAGAAGGCCTGAGAACCAAGGGGACTGCCTGAGAGGCCCCGGATCCAGCCTCCACATAGTGGTGAGCTTCCCTTAATTGCAAACAAATCAAAGCCATCCCCTACCCAGGGTTTTGTGAGGCCCCTCCCAAGGCCCCAGGGCAGATCTGTCTTTGGTAGGCTGAGGCTGAGATCCTAGCAGACAGCCTGAGAAGGTGGGTTTGGACTGCCATCTGTGTAGTGGCCAGCATCTCAGCAGACCACCACAGAGTGCCCAGTCCTGGACTCCCTCTGGCCTCCCTCTGGAACAGGGTTGAGAATGTAGGGGATTGCCTGAGAGCACAGGCATTCTACCTCCACGTGGTGAAGGAACCTGAGTATACCTGACTGGAACCTGAATTAGGCTTCTGTGGGTACTCCTGAATAGCTGATCTGAAGCCATCAGTCCCTCCAAATTAAACTGGAGAGAATCTGAACTCTGTACCAACCAGCTTTACATAACCAATAAAGAAAGGATCTAGGCACCCAGATAATAAAAATGGAAACATACTTCA
>NW_008336056.1:318874-324271 GCF_000622305.1 Nannospalax galili | reverse complement strand
CTGAGATTTTTACTTCTTTCTTCACAGCAAACTTCACTGGTCTCTGTAGAAGAGTTCTACAAGGAGAACCCCCTAGAGATAACACAGGACACTAGTGAATTTAAAAGAACAATCATAAACACAATCAAGGAATTCAATGAATTTAAAGAACACATGAGCAAACAAATCAAAGAGCTAAAAGAAGATAGGGATAGACATCTAAATGAATACACAAAAGAGATAGAAACATCGAAGAAAACACAGGCAGAAATGAAGAAGGAAGTGCAAAACTCAATAAGCCAACTTGAAACAACAGGGGAAAGCCTCACTGCTAGAATGAATGAAATGGAAAACAGAATATCAACACTGCAGGATAAAGTTGAAGAATTGGACCACTCAAGCAAAGATTATGAAAAATTAAAAAAAAACCACAAGAATGGAATATGCAAGAGATGTGGGACAACATGTAGAGACCAAATCTACAGATCATAGGAATAGAGAGGAAGGAGAAGAATTTCAGATTAATGGTGTTGACCAGATCTTACACAGGATTGTAGAAGAGAAAGAGAATTCCCCAAAATTGAGGAAAGATATCCCCATACAAATACAGGAAGCACATAGAACACCAAATGGACAGGATCAGAAAAGAAACTCCATACAACATATCATAGTAAAAACACTAAATGTATAGAACAAAGAGAGAATACTGAAAGCAGCAAAAGAAAAACACCAAGTCACATACAAAGGAAAGCCCATCAGAATTACAATTGACTTATCAATGCAAACTATGAAAGCCAGAGGAGACTGGACCAAGGTATTTCCAGTTCTACATGACAATAGATGCCAGACCAGAATACTATACCCAGCAAAAATGTCTATTATAGTTGAAGGGGAAAGAAAAATCTTCCATGACAAAACAGCCTGAAAGAATATAAATCCACAAAACCAGCCCTTTAAAGAATACTTGAAGCAATACAGAGGGGAGAGAGAGAAATAACTATACCCTAGGGGCAACAAAAGAAAATAAACAAAGGTATAATCTAGGAAACACAAAATTACACAGAGAACACAAACATCCACTAAAATGACAGCAACCAATACACACCTTTCAATAATCACCTTAAATATCAATGGACTGAACTCCCCAGTCAAAAGACACAGGCTAAGTGAATGGATTAAGAAAAAAAAATCCATCTCTTTGCTCTCTGCAAGAAACCCATCTCACCTTCATGGACAGACACTATCTTAAGGTAAAAGGATGGAAATGAATATTCCAAGAAAACAGCACTAAGAAACAAGCAAGGGTTGCAATTCTAATATCTAACAAAATAGACTTCAAAGTCAAACTAATCAGAAGAGATAAGGAGGGTCACTTCATTCTGATCAAAGGAACAGTTAACCAAGAAGATATTACAATCCTTAACATATATGCACCAAATTCTGGTACACCCAAATTCATAAAAACAACACTACAGGACTTTAAGACACAGATTAACCCCAACTCAGTAATAGTAGGGGACTTCAATACCCCACTGTCTCCATTAGACAGGTCAACCGGACAAAGAATAAACAGAGAGACATCTGAGTTAAATGATACCATACATCAAATGGACCTAAGAGACATCTTTTGATTATTCCACTCAAACACCAAAAAATATACTTTCTACTCAGCACCCCATGGAACTTTTTCAAAAATTGACCACATATTGGGCCACGAAACAAACCTCAACAAATACAAAAATATTGAAGTAATTCCATGCATTCTATCGAACCACAAAGCAATAGCACTCAAAACCAACACTGGATGAAGCCCTATTCACTACAGGACCTCATGGCGATTGAACAACACACCCCTAAACAATGACTGGGTCAAAGGAGAAATTAAGAAAGAAAATAATTCCTGGAATTCAATAAAAAGGACAATACAACACAACACAACACAACCTCTGGGACACATTAAAAACAGTCCTAAGAGGGAAGTTTATAGCTTTAAGTGCCTACATTAAAAAATTAGAAAGGGTAGAAATAAATGACCTAACACTGCAACTCAAGGCACTGGAAAGGCAAGAACAAATGAAACCCAAACCCAGCAGAAGAGAAGAAATAAAAATCAGAGAAGAAATTAATGAAATAGAAACAAAGAAAACAATACAAAGAATCAATGAATCTAAGAGCTGTTTCTTTGAAAAGCTCAACAAGATAGACCCTTAGCTCAGTTTACCAAAAGAAAGAAAGAGCAAATCCAAATCAACAAAATCAGAGATGAAAGAGTAAATATCACAGCAGGACCCCAAATGATCCAGACCATTATAAGGGAATATTTTAAAAAGCTATACACTATTAAATCTGAAAGTCTAAAAGAAATGGATGGCTATCCTAAATCATGGGAACCACCCAAGTTAAACCAAGAAGAGATCAACAGTTTAAACAGACCCATAACATATAAGGAAATTGAAACAGTAATACAAAGACTCCCAACTAAGAAAAGCCCAAGCCCAGATGGATTTACAGAAGAATTCTACCAGACATTTAAAGAGGACCTCCAACCAATACTACTTAAATTATTCAAAATGATAGAAACAGAGGGAGAGCTCCCAAATTCCTTCAATGAAGTCAGCATCACTCTAATACACAAACTGGGTAAAGATATAACCAAAAGAGAAAACTATAGATCCATATCTTTAATAAACATAGATGTAAAAATTCTCAACAAAATACTTGAAAATCACATACAGATGTACATCAAAAAATTATTCACCATGATCACTTAGTCTTTATCCCAGAGATGCAGGGATGGTTCAATATATGCAAGTCAATAAATGTCATTAATCATATAAATGGACTTAAAGATGAAAAAAACATCCTCATCTCAATGGATTCACAAAAAGCTTTTTGACAAAATTCAGCATGAATTTATGTTCAAAGTCCTAGAGGGAATTGGACTAGAGGGAACATACCTCAACATAATTAAAGCTATATGCAACAAACCCACAGCTGCCATCATTCTAAATGGAGAAAAACTGGAAGCATTCCCATTAAAATCAGGAACCAGACAAGGATGTCTACTATCTCCACTCCTTTTCAACACAGTACTTTGAAACTCTTGCTAGAGCAATAAGACAAGAGAAAGAAATGAAAGGAATAGTAATTGGAAAAGAAGAGGTCAAACTGCCCTTTTTTGCAGATGATATGATACTATACCTAAGAGATCCCAAAAGTTCCACCAGAAAATTCCTAGAACTGATCAACACTTTCAGTATAGTGGCAGGTTATAAAATCAGTCTAGAAAAATCAGTAGCCTTTCTATAACAATAAAAAGCAGTTGGAGAAAGAATACCGGGAAATGCTCCCATTCACAATTGCTGCAAAAAAAATATCTTGGAATAAATCTGACCAAAGACGCCAAAGATCCCTACAATGAAAATTTTAAATTGTTAAAGAAAGAGATTGAGAAAGACACCAGGAGATGGAAGGACCTCCCATACTCATGAATTGGAAGGATTAATATTGTGAAAATGACCATCCTACCAAAAGCAATATATTGATTCAATGCAATCCCAATCAAAATCCCCATGACATACTTCACAAAATTAGAAGAATCCATCCTTAAATTCATATGGAGGCATAAAAGACCCCAGATTGCCAAAGTAAGCCTTAGCACAAAGAGCAATGCTGGGGGGATTACTATACCACATCTCAAAGTATACTACAGAGTTATAGTCATAAACACAGCATGGTACTGGTGCAAAACCAGACACATATATCAATGGAAGATCATTGAAGATCCAAACCTGAGTACACGCAATTTCAGCCACTTGTTATTTGACAAAGGTGCCAAGAACACACAATGGAGGAAAGAAAGCATCTTCAACAAATGGTGCTGGCAAAACTGGATTTCCAACTGTAGAAGAATGAAACTAGATCCTTATCTTTCACCTTGCACAAAAGTCAACTCCAAATGGATCAAAGACCTCAATGTGAAACTGGAAACCCTGAAACTATTAGAAGAAAAATATTGGCAGTAACTTATAAGATATAGGTGTAGGAAAGAATTTACTAAATCAGACAGAAATTGCTCAAGAATTAAGGTCAGCAATCAATAAGTCGGACTTGATTAAACTAAAAAGCTTCTGTACAGCAAAAGAAACAATAAAAGTGAAGAGAAAACCCACAGAATGGGAAAGATATCTTCACTAGTGACACATCTAATAGAGGTTTAATATCCAGAATATATAAAGAACTAAAAAAACAAAGAAAAAATCAAATGACCCAATTAAAAGATGGGCTAAAGATCTAAACAGACTTTTCAAAGGAAGAAATATAGATGGCTAAGAAACATCTCAAAAAGTATTCAACATTGGCACTCCCATCCTTAGGCCACTTGGGGTAAGTCAATAGCGCAGCTCTCCACGCCTGGACTCCCCAAGCCACATTCACCCTTCCATCTCCCCCGCTGTTCACTACTCCTAGTGTGGGACCTGCGCCATTCCTAGCCTTGGGGCCCCAGACACCTGGGGAACCAATACTGCTTCCTGATCCTTCTCACCCAGACCAACTTAGGGCCTTTCTTGGGCCCCAGGAGCACTGCTTCTGGTCCTGGCCCTGCCCTCACCTCTCTCTGCATCCCGGGACCTGCATCACCAGCTAACTCTCCTAGCCTGCACTCCCATCCTCAGGCCTCTTGGGGTAAGTCAATAATGCAGCTCTCAGCACCTGGACTCCGCAAGCCACATTCACCCTTCCATCTCCCCCGCTGTTCGCTACTTCTAGTGTGGGACCTGCGTCATTCCTAGTCTTGGGGCCCCAGACACCTGGGGAACCAATACTGCTTCCTGATCCTTCTCACCCAGACCAACTTAGGGCCTTTCTTGGGCCCCAGGAGCACTGCTTCTGGTCCAGGCCCTGCCCTCAACTCTCTCTACTTCCCTGTCCTGCAACACCTGCCAGCCTCTTTCTGGGGCTGACCTCTTTCTGGGGCTCCAAGGTTTACCTTTCCTCTCCCTGATCCTTTGCATCCAGTACAACCCAGCTACTAAATCCACTCCCTGGGAAATCTTGGGGCTTCTTCTCACCCCATCTGCCTTTGCAACCCTGTATGGTGGCCACTGCCAGGGTCTCAGGTCAGTCCAACACCCAAGTTCCTGAGGCCAAAAGCATTCTTAGAAGATTCCAGACCTAAGGAGAAAGTCTGAAAACTTCTGACCCACATCGGAATTCGGCCACTGCGGAACTCCTGAAGACAAAATCAATCTGGCCACAACAATATAAAATCAAAAGAGAGAACCAGAAGCTTAGACGAACCAGCTCTTCATACCTAACAAGTAAATCACAGACACATAAAGTTTAAAAAAAGAAGCAGAACTAAACTTGAAGTCCCAAGTATCACACGAGTCAGAAACTACAAAAGAAATTCACATG
>NW_008336056.1:304061-307413 GCF_000622305.1 Nannospalax galili | reverse complement strand
TATGATTAGAAGAAGCATTTCACTACAGCTTTGACATATTCAGTAAGACACTCCAGAGCAAGGATACCTCTCTTTCAAAAGTGACTGTAAATTTTTAGGTTCACAGTTGAATTAATACAGTTGTACAATATTGAACTCAGTACAAACGCTGTAACACATAAAATTGAATGAGTTTTAACGTGCAGGCAATACATGCATACACACAAAATAAAAATAATAAATAAAAGTGTTTAGAAAGTGCTCAACATCCTTAGTAATTAGAGAAATACAGATAAAAACCACTTTAAGATTCCATCTTGCCCCAGTCAGACTGGCTAAGATCCAGAGAATGAAAGACTCCAAATGCTGGTGAGGATGTGGAGAAAGGGGAACACTCATTCACTGCTGATGGGATCACAAACTCATGCAATCTTTATGGAAAACAGTGTGGAGAACTCTTAAAAAAATTAAAAATTAACCTACCATATGACCTGATTATACCACTCCTAGACATATACCCAAAGGACTCATCCTATTGTAGAGACACTTGTACAACTATGTTGTTGTTGCTCTTTTCACAATAGCAAAGAGATCAAAGCAATCTAAGTGCTCCTCAACTGTCGAGTGGTTAACAAAAATGTGGTATATTTACACAATGGAGTTCTATTCAGCAGTAAAGAATGATGAAATGAAATCTGCAGGTAAATGGATGGATCTAGAAACTGTTATACTAAGTGAAGTAACACAGACTCAGAAAAACCAACGAAGTATGTTCTCCGTGTGGGTCCTAGCACCAAATCCTTTTAAATTCCGGGCCCTTTTAATAAGATGATGCTATACAGCAGTCTATTCTGCATGAAATAACTAGCATCATCATGACTTCACCTGAGCCTGATCGCTAAACATCATCACAATTGGGCTTGTTGATGGTTGTGCTCATTCATTAAAGGAGGGCCATGCAGTGTCACTGGACCCTTACTGGAGTATCCAGCCACTATTCCCAGTCAACTGTATGTAATTTGACCCTAATCATACATGGCCTCCTGGATATAGGGAGGGCTAAATTATACAATCTGTGGAAGGCTAGGAAGAGAAGGCATGACAGATGCTGGGTAAAGGCTATACAGTGTGCATACCCTCAGGTCATACATACACCTCAGCAACCCCTCAGTTATCTCAGTAAGTAAGCTCAATAAATTCATTGGTTCCCCAGTAAAACTTTAATGAAACATTTGCTTGACACTAGAACCTTAAAAGGGAATAAGCATTGCTTAGCTTCCCCAGGAAAAGAAATTTCACAATGGATGGATAATTTATTTGTTAATGCTATTATGTCCCATAAATATTTTTTTAAAAGAAAATGAGAATGTAAAAGATGTCAAAAGGATATAGGAATGGAGATATTTTCCAAAATAGAAAAAATGAGAAAGCCTAAGCAAGTGATGAAGGTCTGTTTAGGTTTGTTATATATAAAGGATGAGACAAAAATAATATACACATAATCTTAAAATTTCTGTGGTCATAGTTTAGTCAACTAGTTTAAGGAACAGAATATAAATATAGTCAATGTCTATCTGAGAATATTTGGTTCTTTACCTAAGCCTTGTCTACAGAACACATGATAATTAGAAGTATCAGACTGGTGGAACTAACCTTAATGGGTATTTAACAGCCATATTTTAAGGCCTATACTAATGTGGTCAGAAGGACTTAAAGGACAGTTTTTGCCCCTTGCCCTCCAAGGTCGACCAAGTTCCAGGGGACTATGGAACATCTTTCAAAATGTCCTGGTAATATGGTGAGTCACCTGTCCTCTTGTTCAGGGAGGACATGGAGAGCCTACGAGATGGACTTGAACCAGCGTCCAGTCTACAAAGAGGAGGGTCAACTTACAGGAAACATCTCATTCATGCTTCCAAGTGAAGCCAGACATGGTCGAACAGGATCTGACTTATCTTCACATAGATGGAACTGGTAAAAGAAAGGAGCCAGGGGGTCCTCCCAAACCCATATGACCCCTGAGGAAGAGATCTTCAAATGACCTTAAGTATAAAAATAAAATCGATTTATTTGGGCCAACTTTATGGTCTTAAATACCCAAAAGTAAAGTATAACCAAAGAGTAAAGTCATCAGTATACTTCTTTAAGAGTTCAAGGGATTACACTTCCCAGACATTAGGCTTAAGTCTATATAAAAAGTTATTTAGACAATTATTTCTCATTGATGAATTTGTTCCTAACCATAAAGTGCTGCTCAGATGTAAGACTTCAAATCTTGATCTCCAATGCTGTAGTGCCCACCTGTAGCTAAGGGAGACAACCAGCTATTGTTCTAAAATGATGGATAAATTTGTTTTCTCCCCCTATGTAGAAGCCTTTGAGAGGAAACTGATACTGATTCTAACCACTCCAACAGCTGTCAAAATACCTGAAAGCAAATCCTGAATCCATCACTCTAGATACCAGCCTTGGAAGACAAAAGAAAAATGAGGAAGAATCCAATACAGGGATGCTTTTGGAAGCCCTTGTCAAGAAATTCCAATGGACTGTTATATGAACATTTGAAAATTGCCCTGTTCTGACTTGTTTCTAGTTCCCTGTCTAGAACTTGTAATGCTAATTACTTTTGCCCTTACTTCTCCTTCACCTCTCCTATTCATGATTCAAGGACTTTCTTTTTCCCTTAGAGATAAGAGTTATGCAATTTGGGAGTCTTTTAGATAGACCCACTGAAGAGTATTCCAATTGCCTCACCCTACATCCCTGTCCAGCATGGAAGAAGCCAGAGTGGTCTCCGTCCCGATTCCCTATTGGCAATTTGGGCAACCCCTTCAGAGGATGGCATGATAAGAATAGGAGGTAGGAATTGGCTAGGCAGTTAGGGTAAAAATACCCAAAGAAATGTAGCCAGATTCTTGGCTAAAAGTCAAAATATCCTTGGGCCTCTTAGCAACATACTCTGTTCCAAATGCCAAAAATGTCAAAAGCATTTGGGAGCTTATATCCAATCCTTAAAAGATTTTAGGGTTACCTCTTTAGAGGGAGGAATGTTAAAGTACCCAAAGCCCCATAAAAATAAATAAATGAAAGAAGAAAAAAGAAAAAGAAAAACGTGATGGGGAGATATGGGAGGTGTTGGGAGGGAGTGGGCATGGATTTGGTCAAAATACCCTATATACATGTATGAAATTCTCAATGCAGTTTTTATAAAAGTTAAAAAAAAAGACTTGATGACATTTTATTTAGGATCTTTGTTTGAAAGTGAAACTATATAGTTTCTGTCTTTTATGTGATTCTAAAATCAGTGTTAGGCTTGCTTTAACACTGAATTGGGGTATTTTCTCTTGTTTTCCTATTGTGGAACAATTTTTGA
>NW_008336056.1:296803-304000 GCF_000622305.1 Nannospalax galili | reverse complement strand
AATTAATTAATTAATTAATTTATTTATTAATTTATTTATATTTGTGGTGTGTGTGTGTGTGTGTGTGTGTGTATGCACATATGCAGGTTCCTGTGGAGGCCAGAAGACGGTGTTGGATCCCCTGGACCTGGAGTTATAGGTAGTTGTGAAACACT
This sequence comes from Nannospalax galili, assembly GCF_000622305.1. NCBI lineage: Eukaryota > Metazoa > Chordata > Mammalia > Rodentia > Spalacidae > Nannospalax > Nannospalax galili. Next base: position 303,845 of record NW_008336056.1, on the reverse strand, counting down.
CATTGTGGGTGCTTGGAACCAAACTCCAGTTTTTTGTAAGAGTAGCAAGTGCCCTTAACTGCTAAACCATCTCTCCGACCCCTGAACTTAAAAAAAATTTAAATGACACTCATAAAGCAACCTTGTTCTGGTACTTCAAGAGTGGTACTGCATTAGAAGCTCAGTTAAGTGATTTACATTTTCTGTAGGGCACAGGTGAAGGCACACTGGGGCTATAGAAGAGTGATAGAAAAATGATGGAAAAGCTCTTAGTGCCTGGGAGTGGGAGAGGTCCAATGGCAAGGCCTGGATGCCCAGGGCAATGTGTGGAGTCAAGACCATAATACCATAACTGGCCATCCACGGAGGTGGGAAGTCCATTCTTGAGAATCAGTTCTCTGTGCAACCGACTATGACTAGTAATAATCAGATACATACAGATTAGAGATGCATGCACCAACATCTAAGTGTTATTAGCAAAAACAATGAGTCTTTCTGTAAGAAACAGCATATTTTAAAATGAAATGGAGATCTTTTTTAAAGGTTAAAAACTCATTCAATTCTATGTCTTACTGGGTTTATACTGAGTTCAATATTGTATAACTGTATTAATTCAACTGTGAACCTAAACATTTTATAGCCACTTTAAAAAAAATTTTTACAAAAACTTTATTGAGAATTTCATAATGCATGTAAGGTGTTTTGATCAAATCCATGCCCACTCACTCCCCTCCAACATTCCCCCCTCTGAAGAGGTAACACTAAAATCTCTTAAGGATTAGATACACGCTCCCAAATACTTTCGACATTTTTGGCCTTTGGAACAGAGTATGTTGCTAAGAGGCCCAAGGACATTTTGACTTTTAGCCAAGAAACTGGCTACATTTCTTTGGGTCTTTTTACCCTAACTGCCTAACCAATTCCTACCTCCTATTCTTATCACACCATCCTCTAAAAGGGTTACCCAAATTACCAATAGGGAATAGGATGCAGACCGCTCTGGCTTCTTCCATGCTGAACAGGGATGCAGGGTGAGGCAATTGGAGTACCCCTTCAGTATGTCTATCTAAAAGACTTCCAAATTGAATAACTCTTGTCTCTAAGGGAAAAGAAAGTCCTTGAATCATGAATAGGAGATGTGAAGGAGAAGTAAAGGCAAGAGTAATTAGCATTATAAGTTCTAGACAGGGAACTAGAAAAAGTCAGGAGGGCAATTTTTCCAAATGTTCATATGAAAGTCCTTTGGAGTTTCTTGACAAGGGCTTCCAAAAGCATCCCTCTATTGGGTTCTTCCTCATTTTTCTTTTGTCTTCCAAGACTGGACTAGTTGGCTGGGAAGAGTGGCTGGATACTCAGGTGAGGATCCAGTGACCCTGCTTGACCCTCCTTTAATGAATGAGCACAAGCGTCAACAAGACCCATTGTGACTATGTTTAGCAATCAGGCTCAGCCGAAGTTGTGATGATGGTAGCTATTTTTTGCAGAAGGGACTGCTGTATAGCATCTTCTTATTAAAAGGACCTGGAATTTAAAAGGATCTGTGATATGGGACACAAATTATGGCCTTCAACGCTTAGAGTCTCCCAGAGGGTGCAGCAGTTTTGTACTTTGCCTGATAAGATTTCACACACTTTTAGCAGGTAATGAGGTCTGAGTCTCATAGGAAGAGAAATAGGAGGCAGCAAACCTGAGGCAGAGAGAAGGCAACCATGATGGGTGTCAGATACTAACAACACATGAAAGTCATGCTTCTTTTCAGAATAAACACTGTATCCATGTATAAGTGAAACAATTTGTCTTTAATCCTTAAAAAATAATGGCATTTATGATGACAAAAATCTCACTGAATGCATTTGAAATGGTTTTGAGGTTTTGGTGAATTTTTCTCTTGGCCTTACCCCAGCCTCATGCATTCACTTCTCTTGAGCATCTTTGAACTAGTGGGCCTTTTCCAGAGTCTGAAAGTCTCCTAAAGCATTAAGACTCATCGTTACATAGCATTGAATTAAGCTTCCTTCAGCCTCATTTCCATTCTAAATTCCCTTGATCTCAACAATCCTAGTCTGCTCATACTGGTTCTATTATCCTGTATTTTGCCTATGTTCTGGCTCCTGCCTGGATTTGCTAAGAATGCACAGGTTTCCCATACTGGAGCTAGAACCCTTCCTTGAAGACAGAACTTCATGCAGTCCATTTGGCCAAGACTCTGACCTCAGGCCAGGCTCTATTCCTAGACTTCTCTATTTCACATCCCCATTATGAGAGATGAGAGCTCTGTTGTCCCACAGGCCTAGATAAACCTGCTTGCACTGCCCTCCCACCCACAAACATTTCTTAGATATTATTGGTGGTTCTGATCTGGTGGCATGTCACCAAACCCCATTAGATGCTGATACAATGATACCCAGGTTCACCTCCGGAGGAGTTCTAGGATCTCGTATTTCCAAACAAAGACTTGAACAGGGACACAGTTGTAGCAGAAACAGGAATCATTTATTTGGAAAAGCTACAGTTGCAGGAAAGGAAGTGGGCCAGAGCAAAGAGAGAGAGAGTTGACCAGCTCAATGGCCCCACTGCACAAAGGACTAGGGCTGCTACATGATGTCGCAGGTTTTTGACATAATTATTTGCATGGGCTTTCTGGCTCATTTGCAATGGACTTTTCTGCCTGTACTCTGTAACACGTAGTTCTATACATAACTTCATGTGTTACATACCTCATTAGTGTTTTCAATCTCCAGCCAGAGATGTGGCTTAAGTATTATAATGAGTCATAGATTACTATGGGCACTTTAAACTGCCTCTGTGCCTGCTTGTGACAGTGATGGAGCTAGTTTTGGTTAGCCTTGGGCAAGAAGAGGCCAATTTCTCTTTGCCAACTAGTGTTTTCATCATGAATTTTACAGCCTTTACTTTTTTTTAACAAGCTTTCCAGACCTGACTCCACCCTACTCTCTTGCCTCAGTACTGTAAATAGAGGATGGATCATCACTGGGAGATTGAACTCCAAAGCTGTTTGTCTCCTTCATCCTCGCTTATTCATGTCTCCTTGCCAGCCTGAAACTGAGGTCCCAGACAGTCTCATGATCTGATACACAAGGTTAGAACTGCACCAGAGCAAGAAGGCCAAGTCAAATGCAGAAAGTCTCCTGGTTTTGTTTTCTGAAGAAACTCCTGTGATGATATAAAACATGTGGCCACATTGCCTCTATTTTGACAGCTGTAACTTAAGTAACACCTAGTTCTTAAATCATGTATTCAACAAAATACTTCACTGTTTTCATGGGATAACCATAGCCACTATGGCCATCCTCAATCAGTTCAGGGCACAGTTATTCAAAATGTGAGAACTGGAGGGCCTAGATAAGAACTGGGCTGCTATGTAAGTTGAGATACTTCCATGCAAGAACTATAATGAGCATCTTAAAAATCTCCTTCCATCACCTCTGTTGGTTCATTAGTTCTGTTAGGGGTTTGTTCTAGTTTGTTCCTATATTGCTATGATAACACACTGACCAAAACAAACTTGGAGAAGAATGGGCTTACTGCATCTTACACTTCTAAGTGACAGCCTGTCACTGAAGGAAGTCAGACAGAAACTCAAGGTAGGAACCTAGAGGGAGGAACTGAAACACAGACCATGGAAGAATGCTGCTTACTGACTTGGGCCTCTGGCCTATATTTATTCTGCTTTCTAGACAACCCAGGACCACCTGCCCAGAGGTGGAGCCACCCACAGCCGACTGAACCTTTCCATATTACCCAACAACCAAGAAAATGACTCCCACAGGCTAATCCGGTAGAGGAAATTCCCCAGTTGAGGTTCCCTCTTCCCAGGGGTGTCAAGTTAACAACCCAAACCAACCATGACAGGATTCTTGTCTATAAATTTTTAAAATTTTGAAGGAGTTAAAATAGAAGTTGAAAAATGGTATACAGTTTCTTTGTACCTTTTACATAGCATCTTTCTATGACAGTTTCTTATATCACCACAGTATATTATCAAGAACTTGACACTGGACAATCCTATTAACTCAGGTAGGACCATGTTTGGCTTTTACTTCTGTTAGTGTTCATGCATCATTATAAGTTTTTAAGAAAAACTATTTGAAATGCCACACATCAAATTTATGGTCATAATTAGTCTAGGAAATAGCTTGGCATTGAAGGGTGAGTGACAAACAGCTTTTATTTTTTGCTTTGTGAAATATTTTTTGTTTGTTTTTTAAAAAACTTTTTTTATTTTGTGTGTGTGTCTTGCCTACATATACATACGTGCACCACATGCACATGATGTACACAGAGGCCAGAAGACGGCGTCAGATCCTCTGGAACTGGAATTATGGATAGTTGTTAGCTGCAATGTGAGTGCTGAGAACCAAACCTGGGTCCTCTGGAAGAGCAGTCAGTGCTCTTAACTACTGAGCCATTTCTCCAGCCCCTGTTTGATTTTCTTTTTAAAGAAGAAATTTATAAACTACTTATATAATGAAAATATTTACCCATCTGTGTATTTTCATTCATGCATTATTGCATTGTATAATTTTATTATAAGCCAGCTATTAGGGAAATGACAATGAATCAAACAGATGTAATTTGGCATGTGCCACCACATCTAGTAAAACAGGTATAATTTGAATCATCATAGAACTTACACTCTGTTCTTCCCCAAACCATTGGTGAATTCCTTCTCCTGACTTCCCATGTATTTACTCCCATCTCACTTCCTTACCTACCAACTCCCATTTTCCCTCAATTTGAGACACCTCTTTCCCATTATTTCCCATCACAAAGCCGTCACTCCCTCACTCTTCTTGTTTAAGGTCTATGGAAATTGTGTATGCTTGAAAGTTTAGTTCAATCCTTAGTTTCTCTGAAAAATATTGTGAACTGGAAATGATCCTATTTTGACACGAAAATGATTGTTCAATTTCTCTGTGAGGACCAGTTTCTTCATAACCCAGTCTTTTGTCATCCTTGTCACACACATGTGACTTTACAATCTGCTTCATAGACAGGGAAACTGAAGCTCTCTGCCAGCCACGCAGTTTCCAAGCAGCATGAGGTAAATGTAGTGGAACCAACTTTACTGGCCTCTATCCTGACATTAGATGCTACCTGATGTCTGCTTTGTGTTGTTTTAAGAGGAAACCTTCATCAAGCTCTGATGCATTTACAGGAGACAGAGGATGCTCTATACACAAACACAAACGATTTTTAAAGTGTTCAACTTCTACCTGATAAAATAATTCAAATCAATGTCACAGGTATTCTTACTGTTAACAAACTTAAAGAGGACCACTCCCCCAAAGAGGAGGAAGTCCTTCACCTTCTAGAGCCCTTCCTTTCTAAGTCACTCATCTGCCCATCATGTCTCCAAGTAGCATTAACCCAAGTGCCCTGTCCCTAAGGACATTGTTCTTCATGCAAATACATCGTTGGTCACATACAGAGTAATAGTGGTTGTATAAGGATCTGGTTCCCCTGTGGGACTGTGCTAGACTCAAAAAATGTCACACAAGCTACAAGATCCTCTGAGAACCAAGCTTCTTACTGGCCCAATTGTGCTCCCCTACCCCAGTGTGGACAGATGGTCATCATCATGTCATCTCTTTGCTTCCAGAATGAAAGGGAATTCATTCTTAAAAGTCCAGCACAATCAGCATTCATGAGTCAGAGATGAGGCAACAAGAGAGACCCAAAGCTGAATAAGTGGGTCCTTAAAATGCAGGCATCAGCAGACCAGAGAAAGATCCAGATTCACCTGTTTTCACTATAACCAGAGGCTCTTTCAATTTCTACACTTCTTCCGGTTCCTGTGAGTCTACTCATGGTGGGTTTTTTAATTTGTTTTACTTTAAGTTTTGGGGTTAACAAAGATATGCTGAGTTTTATCATAGCGTCTTCATATTATACTCAATGGTTCTCTGCCTGGTTACCTGCTCCATCTCCCCTCCAGCTGGCTCTCTTCCTTCTCCTAGTCTCCCCTTCTCCTTCCCTTTAACATGCAATTCACCACCTCTCTATTTCCTGCCTCCCTTAAGATCTCTTCCTCCTTTCTCATGGTCTTCTTTCTAGTTTCATGACCTACAAACTTACATACATAAATACACATAATTTCAAAATTGGGTTCTATATATGCAGGAAAACATGAGTTATTTTATGGGCGGGTCCCGCGCACTGCGTTGTTGCTCGGGTCCCTGTCTCTCCACGTTGTTGGGGTGCGTGCATGTCGCATACCATGTTGCTGAGGCACTCCGTGGCTACTGGATGCTGGCGACTCAGCGGTCGCCCAGGTGAGTTCCGTTCCAAGCTACCAGGCACTCCCTCTAGGTTTCGCAATCCATTGGCCACCGGGTCACGAGGGGAGGTGCAAGATCGGCGAAAGCAGGATCTCTGCGAGTCGTTGTTTACGAAGGGACAGCCCCCTCTGGAGAGACTGAATCGTAGGCAGTAAGACACAGGATACAGTACAGCTCCTTGATTCAGTGACTCAGCTCCGCTCCAGGTCTTAGTGATTCAGCTCCGATTAATTAAGGGGAAACCAGGATATTTATAGTGTGGGGGCAGTAGCAAAAGCCTTAGTTGATAGGTGCTTTGTAGGATGCCCCATTTACATGTGGTGGTGGGCTTCCACCAGGCTGCCAGACATTGCCAGATTATCACACAGGAAAAACCTGGCAGTTTCATGCCAGATGACATGTATCTGTTATGGCCACTTCAAAGATGAGTCAGGAAGAGAGCAGGAAGGCGCCCCACTGAGAAAGGGAGTCCTTCCATTCTCACCTAGCCGGCATGCGGCTATCTGGACATGGAAAGACTACAACCCAAAACAGCAAGGGTCCCCAACAAACAACCATCTGTAACTTCAGGTAACTTCAGTTACAGGGTATCTGATGCCGTCTTCTGGCCTCCATGGGCATTGCACCACATGAGTACACTTACACACATGCAGGCAATACACTCATACACATAAAATTTAAAAATTAAAAAAAAATCGATAATGGACAATTTAAGAAATCATTCAACCAGTATACTGAGAAATATAGACAATTAACATACA
>NW_008336056.1:296426-296713 GCF_000622305.1 Nannospalax galili | reverse complement strand
TAATACTACACACCCTCCCCATATTCAGCAGTTATCAAGTCCAATGTTCTTCTGTTGTGGAGCACAACCCTGGCGAGAGAGTTTATTTGTTGTTGGAGAGATTCCAGGCTGTCAGTCGCGGATGCCATTGCTTGGTCCAGCTTGTCTCGGAAATTTCCCTCCAGGTGCTGGGCTTGTAGCAGTTGTCGCCGTAGCAGCGCCTCCAGCACCCAGGGAGAGTGCAAGTTCGATCCCTACCAGCAGGGGGAAGAAGATTTCTCTCTGCTGGCAGCTGTGTAGGAGGAAGG